>NC_061535.1:12282500-12582500 GCF_022379125.1 Scophthalmus maximus
TATCAAAATATGCTTTTATTATGTGCCATATTTCATGATGTTTAAAGCTGCAATGTGCTGCTTTCCTTATGCGATATACCTGATGTGTGCAACTTAAGACAACACCACACATAGATTGGGAGGAAGTGGGGGAATTTTAGTGGCAACTGCGGCAGGAGGCTGTTTATGAGTCAAGAAGTAACGACATATGAATTCAATTTCATATTGACTACAACCTCTTATTTTTAGTATTTCACGTTTAGCTCAACACAACTGAACAGCGCTTTTGTTGTGTCGTGACTCTTCTTTGTGTTTGCCAGTGCATTTCTCTTTACTTGCGCTAAACCAAATTACCTTTATGGGTTAATTAAATTCGTATTTGTTTCGTATTGTATATGTCCTCATCTTAACCTGTCTTTCCAAATGTGAGCACCATGACAAGCTCCTCCCTCATCATCACCATCGTCATCGTCCTCCACCTCTGCTTATCTGCAGCATCGTTGAACCGACTCTCACTCTGACTCACTGTAACTCGCGGCCGATCGTCAGCGTCACGAACATTTCGAAAGAAGTCGGGTAAATTCGTTCTCTGTGGCAGAGATAAGCCTCCGCGGCGTCTCCCACGCGAGGGGAGACGGACAGGCCCGGCTGAATTTGACGTGTGAATGTAAACATAAAGCTTAGATAGGCATGCGTCGAGAATTTGAGATGGGGAATTGAGTTAAACTGTCTTCGCGTTGTTTCGGGGGGGGGGGGGGGGGAGTTGTCGTACCGTCGGGGAAGAAAATGGATGGGAACAGCTGTGTTGGCTGCCATGTTTGATTAATGGCTTTGGACGTGTGAACTACGGGTCAAATGTACATATATGTATACTGTACGTATGTAAACTCTATTAGCGTCACACACACTAACCTATTTGAGGACGTACTGTACATGTGGGCTGTAGCATAAGGCACCGACGAGAGCCCGTTCCTGTGTCGTTATGTGCCGGTTAACGGTTGACCAGCAGGGTCATCCTCGCTCCGGACACCGACAGAAAGTTAATATGTCGGCGGCGTGTGGCAGCTGTGGCCGACTGAGCCCGGGGGCAACGATAAACCCTCCGAATGGGTTTCGTCTTTTGTTTTTCAAAACCGAGCAGCAAACTGCAAAGAAATGCGTCGTATCTGATGCTTGTCAGGGCGCGGCCGCCTGTTGTCGACTCCAGACTTCTGGCACCGAACTGTATGTTGGTTCTCTGATAACATACAGCGATTCTGATAAGGTACTGTACTGTACGTTCCCTTTGAGGAGAATATGAGAGGGGGAGAAGACCACCCTCTTCTACGGTGACCTTAAAGATGAACTGTTGCAAGAGTGGCGAATGCCCCTTGAGTGCGCTTTATTACATTTCTTTCAAAATTGAAACGATCATGTTGCCCACGACGCTTGTTGGACTTTTCACTTCTTTGTGTGTCATGATTAAAATAAAAATTGAATCCTATCTCAGCTGGACTCAAATATATTTTCATGATCTCTCCCTCAGCCCACCGAGTTTCCACGCGTGCATTTCCATGACAACCGGCCCAAATCCCGGAAGATCACGTAATACAGTGCGCCTGAAAAATTCACCACTGCTACTAAATTTTAATGTGGTCCAAATTATATATATTAAAAATATGCCATATCAGCTACTTTTTGACCGTGAGTAAAATATCATTTTGTTAGCGTCATGTGTTATTAGCGCAGCTTTCCGTGGTATAGGTAAAAAACTGCAGCAGCATCAGTACCTCGCTGGTATTCCACAATTGCAGCACGTGCACATGAGGTAATATTGTAGTATTATAGCTGCATGTTTCTACAAGATCAATATGGAACACAACTGCTGTGCTCCCAAAAAGAAAATGTAGTGTTGCCTTCGCTCGGGTCGCTCTGCAGTTCAATGCACACACGCTAGAATAAAGATCGTGCAGCATGTCTGTGCGGTCGAGCGAGAGAGCCGAACACATCTCAAGTGTCGTCGCCCCCCCCCCCCCCCAGTCGCCTGAGGAACCCGGCGGCCGTACGAGAGAATGCGAAACGACAGCTTCCGCAGCGACGCCCGGGCCAAACTGGCACGACGCGGGGGAAAGGCCTCGGAGGGGCTAGAGGCCGCTGAGCGCAAGTGCCGGACAGATGAGAGAAGATGGGTCGCAGAGTCCCCGCAGCTGTTTCACCGGCCTTTCAGAATATACAGACAAACAGTGAGTAATTGCTGTTTCACGCAGAAGCCACCATGTTGTGATTGCGAATTTTACTTGTGCAAAGCAGGAAGGGATGCCGCCAGGAAGAAAAAAAAGCAAAGAAGGGGAAAAAACGAGGGCATCAAATATTGCGTAACACCAGAAAATGTGTGCCTCTTCTGTTCGGATCTTTCTGCGCAGATAACGATGATTGCAGTTAATCATCGTGCCGCAATAAACAAGAGGCTTCCGGAAAAACTGGTCGCACTGGCTGCTGTTTCCTTTCTCCGTGCCTAATGTGGGATGAGCCCGCTGACCTGAATTCAGTCTCTGCATTCTCCTTCTTTTAGAAGAAATAACCAAACATTATTTGGACACACGCAGCCTCTTCGTCAGCAACAGAAGCTTTTTTTATTATCTATCACGGCCAATTTGTCAAAAAGGAAAGCAGACTTGTCTTTTTTTACGCGACCTTTCCCTGACCTCTTCACTTCTGGTGGCGCCTTATCGGCTCCCGGAATTAAAAACCCACAGATGCAGAGTGTGTCCGCAGTGTTGGCAAAGCAAACACAAAGTGCAAAAAAAAAACAGATCACAGATGACGAGCCGTCGCACGATGGGGGTGGGGGGGGGGGCGTCGTCAGGCCGTCTTGTGGAACCGGACGCATCAACTACACGAACCGGTGTACGAATACCGCGGGGGAGACGGCGGGGGTGAGGTGTTCACGGATGGCGTGCGTCACAGAGTTCACGGAGCGGCCATCGCAGTTGGTGGGATGCAGAAACGCACACGTGCTGTTATTATGGGGAGGACGGGGGGATGAAAATAAAACACCTGATGAAGATTTACTTGCTGTCAATCAAAGTAGATTATGATAATTTATTTTTGCCTCACTGTTTTTTATACGCAAACAATAAAAATAAAAAAAAAGGCCAGGTACTGCGTGGAACCTTCATCTGCGTGTTCTTATTTTCAGACACCACAGGGTTCCCACTTTTATTTTGAGGGTCAGCCCGGTCAAAGTGTCCAAGCGTCCATCAGCGAGTCAGCAGAAGGCATGTAAACATCATAAAAACGTCCACTAAATAAGGGAAATCTTGTTCTCACCCCCAACAAGCTGAATGGCTAATATTTGGAGTCACAACAGATCTTTGTTTTCAGGGTTTACAGAGATTACCACCGGCCTGATCCCCTCTCCGACTTAAACCAAAGGCGATCGCGGCCGAACAAAGGTCGGCCTTTGTGGACGACCCGGCCGGCTGTAATTGTGCTCATTCAGACGCGGTTCGCACCTGCGGCTTACGGTCACGATTCCCCGTGGAATTTACAGCCGGACGTTTCCTCGAAGAAACAATGAAAAGCCGCCATGTCGAGGTCTTTCCCCCCGAGGAAGCGGATCTCATCGTGTTAACGTGGCACGCGGCGGCTTTTAATCCAGAGGCTCGCCGCGGAAAAACACGCGGTCGGCAGTCGGACGGCGGTCGAACGGACGGACGGCGAGCTCCCTGACCGTCTGATATCGGAGGCGGGACAGGTTTAACAGCTCTTCCTCTCTCACATTTGCAGTCTTCACCTCGGAGCGCACCGCGGACTCTGCGGGTCGGACGACTGTTCGTTGACCTGTGCGCGACCTAGTCTGAGAATTCGATCTCTAGTTCAGAGATTCCGTCGGTTCTTTGTCGCAGGTGATTATACATATATGAACACATAGTTACGGACTAGATATTCTATTTCTCTTCATATAAGTTCTTCTAAATATTACACACTGTAGCTTTAATGACTTGTGACCCCACGTCACTGGTCATGATCCAACGCAGGTATTCACGTGGTTTTAGTAATTGCCAAACAAACAATAGCTTGTGCCTTTTTTAACCGCAGCGCCTTGTTCGCCGTATCACGAGGCTGCCGCCGCCACACCCACAATGAGTGACTCGCAGCGGTGGTTTGGCCCCGTACGGCACAGTACCAAGCTCTGTGAAGATAAGATATGGTGACACATTACTGGAGCTGCAGTACGTCAGAAATAAACCGAGGTCACTGCACCGGTTGAGGGTTCAGGAGTGGGCGGCGGCGGCGGCGGCGGCGGCGGCGGCGGCGGCGGCGAACGGGAAACTAGAGCGTGAGAACACAAGCACAATGAGAAGAGAATTATTTCTTGAAAATATAGTAGGTGGATTTCTTAAGTGGAAAGACTGAAAGACAAAAATCAAACGGACAACATCATATAATTAGTATAATGGTGGTGGTTTTCTATTGCTTTTGTAACCTGCATCTAATATATCTTATAATTTCTGTGTGTAAAATGATGCAGATGTGGTTTGATCATGGAACCGGACATGTACATGGGCTCCACGGATGGACCGACCCCCTCCTCACCCGAGGACGACCATCTGTCCGACACCAGTCAGTCAGTCACGTCCAGATAAACCACAAGAGGAAGTGACGCCACTGTGCTTCTCCTCCTCCGCCAAGTGAGGACGAGCGTACAGACGCCCTGCTGTTTCTGGGTCTTGCCAGTAAACCAGGGGGGAGATGGGTCGCTGCTGGAAGCCAGAAATAATGGGGGGGGGGGGGGGGGGGGGTGTTCAGCGTATCCACATTGCGTGAGCCAAGTCATCCCTTGTTTCTTCTCTTCAACTGGGAGGAGGCACAGAAACAAGGCCGGCTCCCTCTTGTGTCGTACGACAGGCTGAGAGCACGGAGGGCGCCGGCCAAGCCACAGGGGCCCCCACCCCCCACCCCCCCTCCATTTAATATGTATGATAACACGACGTGAACATGGCGAGCGTGGAAGTCTAGAGCCTCGTCTACGAGGGTCTGTCAGCTGACGTCATCGTCTCTGCGGCCTTTTTCATCACCGACCGCCACCCGCGCTCGTCGGCCGTCGCGTGTGAGCCGCACCGGCAACAACGAAGAACCCGCGTGATGCATGAAAGGGTTCGAACATCGTCGGAACCACTGCTCTCCATAAATGTCTCACGCGGTTTACATAGTCATATATATTTTATTGTGGTGGCGTCTTCTTTTGATGGAAACGACGCTAACCGCGGCGACGGCGCTCTAAACCACTCTGTCTCGGTAATTTGGTGATGGACTTTTTCTTTTTCAGCCGTTTGTGAGCTGCTGTTTTGCTTCATAGTTGCATCTTTGCTTCATTCACTTCCTATATTTGTCCCGTTTCCCGCCCTCGTGATCGCGTGCGCCTGCCCCCCGACGCGTGTTCAATCATCGCTGCCTTCCCTTGTGTACTGAGTCTCCGCGCTCCCAATTGCTCCGCTCTGTTCTTTTCGTCTTTGTTCCCTCGTGTTCATATGCTTCTTCAGTTGGGACCTTTGATTGGCCTCACAATCCACCTTATACGCCTTTGTGTTCCAATCCATCCATCCATCGTCTACCGCTTTATCCATTTGAGGGTCGCGGGGGGGCTGGAGCCAATCCCAGCTGACATTGGGCGAGAGGCGGGGTTCACCCTGGACAGGGCGCCAGCCTATCACAGGGCCACATACAGAGACGGACAACCAGTCACTCTCACATTCACACCTACGGTCAGTTCAGAGTCTCCAATGAACCTGACCCCATTCTGCATGTCTCTGGACTATGGGAGGAAGACGGAGAACCCGGAGAGAACCCACGCATACACGGGGAGAACATGCAAACTCCACACAGAAAGGCCCCGGTTGGGTTTGAACCACCACGCCACCGTGCAGCCTGTGATCCAGTCATTAGTTTAAATCGCTGAATCGACCCTCGCTGGTCTCGGTGTCTGCAAGTCGGGCTCCCACATCCATCCTGTTTCCCCCTGCGAACATGACACAGCAGCCATTTCGTCTTGAAGTGGATCGAATGGGAGACGTCCCAGTTTGTGAAGAGCAACAAGTCTTGTTGCGTCTGCAATAGAGAATTTCTTTTTTGTTGATTTGTGCAAGCAAACGAAAAAAAATTATAATCCATTATTCTTTCTGTATGCGGTGGAGGATCTCAAGACAGATCACAACATTATCAAAGTTCCTCAGAGCTCGAACACCAAAGAAACGATGGCAATGGCGTGTTGTATTTCAGAAAGACCTGAAGGATCCTGGCCTGTTCCTTGTGCTCTTGGACCACGCACCTCCGAGTGTTTACAGTCGCTTCCCTGGTGAAGGTCTGTGTTTGTGTTAAAGCCTCCGCGCTGGAGGACATTCACGGAATATCAATAGTCCGTGGCCAGACTGCTGGTCTTTTTTCTCCTCTTTGCAGGAACAGAAAGAGAAGTGTCAAGGGTCGCGGTCTAAGCCGGGGTTTTTCTCTCCCCCTCATTCAGATGCATATGAACCCTGCCGGGTTCCTCTCTCTCAGCAGCCTTGTGCTCCGGCTCGGCTTTTTTCTTCCCCTCTCAGGGGACAGTTTTCTGTCCCCTCCGGCCTCCGCAGCTCGTTTTCTATGAACGTGTCCGCTGAATGGCAAGAGAGCTCCTCCGACTCCTTCTTTGTAGCCGACCACTTCTCTCCCACTTCACAGCGACAAAGCTGCGCAGAGCAGACGTCCTCAGTCTATTCGCAGAAGCTTACTCCCACCTCCGAGATTTTGGACGACTGCGGTCGACTACGTTGTACATGCACACGGGACGCGTATGTGCGGTGACTTATCTCCTCTTTACATGCAGCTGTTACATAGTTCGGTGCATTGTTTAACATAACACCTACTGGTGGAGTCACTGCGGCGGAGAAAAACGTCCAAGGCTGCAGAGGAAACGAGAACAGCGCTGCAGAATCCGTGTGTTCCTCCGTCAGCCCATATCTCCATCAGAAACTGTGCTAAATCAAAATTCTCTGACGCATAATTCATACAAATGCTACACTGCAAATCATCGTTGCTATATACTTGAACTCGCGAGCGTGTCGCCGCTCTGTTCCGTCCATGAGGGGGCTTCTTAATCCCTAGTTTGAGCGGCGCTGAAATCTAGTTTGAAAACAAAATCGAGATTACGCGAGAATCTTACGTAACGTAATCCCCCGCGGGGAGGAGGGCAGAGGGAAATTAAAGCCGTGTCCTCTGCGGACCTCGCTGGATTTTCGCTGAACCCACGGTGGGCAGGCACAAAAGTGGTCGAACCGCCTGAAACCTTTTGTGCATTTACACAATTAACTGGCCGAGTGCACACACACACACACACACACACACACACTGACCAGATGTGAGAATCCTGTACCTCGTTGTGTCTCCTTTCTTTTTCTGAAGCATACACAAGAGAACCCAAGAGAAAACAAAACTCACTCACTTTAAGTTTCACTGTATATTTACATAAAATCCCTGAGGAACCTCATCATTTATCTTCCAATGCAGATTTCTGTCACATGACCCACTCTGATTATATAAAAGAGTGGACCCCCCCCAGCCCCCCTTTCAAATGGCTCCTAATTAATCATCTGGACTCAGTTTGTGTATTTTTTTTGGACGTGGCCTATTTGAGAGGCCCGTAGGGCACAGGAAGAGAACAGCAAAGGGTCACAGTCTTCTGCTGTTGTAGGAGCGAGGTGCACCCTCATTATCCCCCCCCCAAATGTTTTTTTTTCTCATGCCACTCATCCATCATGATCTCCGCCATCAGCCCAAATATGTGTTCCCCTTCTTCTGTGTGTTCTCTTCTCGAGCACACGTGCGACTGCAGACTCATTTTTCCCACCAAGGGCAAAGGACGTATGCACGGGATGTAGAAAATCACGGTGGAGTCTAAAAATGGAGCAGGTGAGCAAGTAAAGCAAAAACAAAAAATGTAAAAAAAAAAAACGTATCGCTAACATCTTGCATTAAATGACTTGGCAGCAGGAGTAAAAAAAAATTCGAAAATCGAAATTATAGTTTGGTTAAATTAATAAAATCTTCACTCTGCCAAACGGTTTTAGCGTCAATCTGAGCGGCTAATGCTAAGCTAACGAACTGTTTGCCCTCAGGAATGACAGATACAACTCTTGTGAGACAGACTGCACGTATCCCAACGCGTCGTCTCCTGCGGTTCTCCGCACTGAAATGGAATTTCACGTATATTGCGATCCACAAACCTGCAGTATTTTTTCTGGCCACTTGGGGGCAGTGAAAACAACGTTTACAGTATTATGCTTTGTCCTGTCTCTGGCCACCGGGCAAATATTCCCTCTCTATCAGCTCTGCCAAACAGAATATCTGGCTCATCAGCGATCCAACAGATAATGTGCTCTGTTTGCATTTAAATTACTTTTTTTTGATTAGCCATGAATAGAGGCTCCACTGTGGTGCTTTTCTATTTATTTTTTATCTTCAGGGGCATTCATGAGAAAGCTTGCAGCTGTCACCACACTGCCCTTTCTGTCCGAAACCCCGAGTTACTGCGTCAACGAAAGAAACCGGTCGGTCACTCACAGAAAAAAAAAAAAACTAACAGACGATTGTTGATTTTATTGAGATGTGAAAATAAAAAAGAGATATTGTAGTTGCCAGTACGACACGCCCGCTGATGAATTGCTGGATATAAATATGGAACGGTGAGAGCAAGCTGCCCTGGGACCAACAAACAGCAGAGGAATAAATCCCTCCCTGGTACCGTCCATTCCCATCTAGACTTATTGTATATAAGCATTGTATAAATGTCAATGTGAACAATATAACACAGCTGAATTCATCAGGGTTTATTTGCTCAGTGCCTAGTCTTTTGTGCGATAAAGATCCATCTACCTATAATGGGGAACAAGAGGGTAAATAACAGCTTCAGCAACATCGCATGACATTTGACGAGCCTGTCTGACGAGAGATCAAATGTGGTCTTTATTTTTCGGACTACAAGGTTTTTTCCTACCTTTTTGGGGGGGACTGAAAGAGAATGTGTTTCAATCGCATTTTGCAGATGATCTGCATGTCGGCCCGGAGAATACGCTCGTGCTTTCTTTGTAATTAAAATGACGGCATGTCATGTCCCTCAACTGATTTATATATAAATATTAAGATGAATCTTCACAGAAACCTTGTGTTTTATGATTCCAAAAGCCTCCATTCCCTGGCAGGGCCTTCTGCGCGTCGCAGTGGATCCGATAATGGAGCCTGATAATGTTTCTGTGGCAGACACCAGTTGCTCAGCCATTGACGGAGTGAGAGTGTGAGGGATTGCACCCAGCGGTGGATAAAGGTCATACTCACCGAAACAGGCGGCACCTGATACGTCTGCGGGAAAGAGGAAGCTCACAGGGAAGAGAAGAAAGTTACACTTTAACAGGAAAGAAGCAATTCTGTCAGCAATAAAAAAAAATGTAAAGAGTTATTGCCAGAGTCGACGTCCACACTGGTGTGCGTGGTGGGGGGGGGGATGTGTTAAATAATAAATTAGGACCCGGCGGCAGGGCGACATTACGAGACCTGCCGCTCCCACGTTCCCAGTATTTGGCAAAGGTGACAACTCGCAGGACACGAGGGGAGTAAATGTGTCGGGAGGCGAGGACAAGTAAAGATAGTGCAGGCCCAGTTCCAACCCGGTGGGCGGTTACATGGACGCGTTGCAGAAAGATCATAAGAAAACAAGCAATGATCCCAAACAGCAGACAAGATTTGTTCTTTTACTCACTGGTTTGGTACGAGATGAAGGATGTTTTAAAAAACCTTGCTGAATAATAATACACGCCGAGGCTCCTGACGCAGGGCAGCAACGAGGGCAGGCAGTGTGGCCACAAAGACCAAAACAAAGGAAAATGTGGGGGAGCAGAATTGTAAAAATGTGAGTTTATTATTTACAGTACATACAGGGCATCACAGATGAGTCAGCGATGTGGAAATACCTGTTACAGTTGCCTCATTTGTCACTGAAGTTTTCTCATGTGCGCAAATAATGTCATAATGTACACGGTGGCAGCTCTTTGCGTCGGTACGGTCCACCAAACAGCTCAAAATACAAACGTGTCATGCCAGTTATCGAAGGTCTCCTCACAGACTTTCACACTGAAAATATGACACCCGTGCTGCCCTTAATGTCATAAAGCAGCCCCCCCCCCCCCCCCCCTGGACCTCGACTCGGGACCACAGGCTCCTGGAGGCGGCTCTATAAATAGCGGCGCACGTCCGTTTCCTGGGGTTTCTCGTGGCAGGCCCCCTAATGACTGCCTGCTCACCTTCAAAGGGGCGGCGTGACCGAAGACCGGCCAGGCCGCCATCTTGCATCTGTCTTCAAAAAAAAATGATCTCTTTGATGGACGGAGCAGAGCTCGTTCGTGGCTTTTGATTCGGACGTCGAAAACACACACACACACACACACCTGCGATGCACTGATGCTGTTGCCATGACGCACGGCGCCGCTGGGGGGGGGGGGGCAGACGCTTCTGTTGCATGATGGGGCGCTGAATTTTCTGATCAATATGAGCTTTAGATTGTCTCTATTGTATTCGGTGAGATCTCAGAAAATCCTTTTTTTTGGACCACATTTTCGTTGACCTTTGACTTATCAGATGCAAAAGTTAATCACCTGGAGACAAACTCCCAATTAATATTCCCACCAGGTTTGGTGAAAATCGGCCCATGCGTGGTTGAGTTATATTGTACACACACACACACACAGTATGTGTTGTTGTGGCATATGTCGAAAGCGGCAGAGCGAGGTCAAAGGTTTTTCCAATTCATTTGAATAATGACAGTTGGGAGGTTCATTGCTGACGTTGATCGAATATGGGTCATTTCACATATTTGAGTGTTGACACTGCCAAGTGGACGGCACCGTTTCCAGAAAGAGATCTGGTTGACCTGAATCAAATATCCATATCAATACACTTCAGTTAAAAAAAATGTTGGCTACTCTCAAGTGTAAGATGCGTTATACGAGTGTGAAACTGAAAATTAAAATCTTGCTGCTTACAGTAAAGGGTCAGTTTGAGTCCATTAGCAGGATGCGTTACATAACATAAACCGTGGGGGGGAGGGCGGGGAGTAGCCTTACTATCTTGTTGTATGGCTTGCATACATGAGGGAGGGAACACTTCCCGTTCCTAAGTCTGGACTGCGACAACCTTTGAACGACCTTACAGTTTGATTTCTCCAGAGTAAAAAGCAATCACTGAGGGAGAACAAGAAAGAAAAAGAGGGGGGCTTGAGCCAAATAGTCCAGGGAGCTGGTGGGGGCAGAGCGAAATGATACAGTGCAGTGGTCAGATGAAGGAGTCTGTCATCTGGTGTATAACAACACCGCTGATCGGTCAATCCCAAAAAAAAAAAGAAAGCAGAAGAAGAAAAGACTGTAATTATGAAGATGTGTATCGCCGGGGCAAATGTTGCAGCGGTCGGACGAAAAAGGAAAGAAAAGCCCATCACACGTCGCAGATTGGATCAGCAAAGGGAAACGACCTGAGCAACCAGAGTGGCACCGTTTGAATGTGTTACGTAAGAGGTGAGGGAGGGTGAGAAACCAAATACAGAGGCATGGCAGGGGGATGGTGGGTAGAGACAAAAACAAAAAGGGTCAGACTAAACAGAATGTGACTGATGGGTGAAGCGGCGAGCGGGTTGGTCTGCACGGTGGAGCTGGTGTCAGCAGACGAGGAAATGTTTATCGTGTCCCACCGCCGCCTCGGATAATTCGAGGTTTCTGTAGATGTACAGGCCAGACTGATGGCCGTGTGTGTGTGTGTGCGTGTGTCCGGGGAGGCACCGAGGGACGCGACCTTGGAACGATATTGTCATACTGTAAACACGAAGGCGGCCTGTTCTGCCAGCCCGGGGCAACTTGACCTGCTGCAGAGGACACGGAAAACCAGTTTTCTTTTTTTAAACATAGTGATTCTCCTAAAATCACTATGTTTCGGAACTGGGAGTCTGACTCGTGCAGAGTCAGCGTTCAGGAGATCTCCTCCTCCTCCTCCTCCTCAGAGATTCATTAAAAGGTCATTTGAATCAGGACTTCATGTTTACTGTGAGGATATTTAAAGGCCCTCTCTTCTCCCTCCTCTCAAATATAAATTTTGCTCACTGAGCAGAGTTTTAGAGTCTGTGTGGCCACAATAACTTTTCATCTAAGACGAGTATACGTACTGCAAGAGCAGAAATCTGTGACATCACAGCTGGTCCTGTGCCTGTTATTACTGTCATATTAATGCAGTTGCTTCTAAGTAGCATACTTTAATCTCATGTTATGTTATGTAAACCATTACAGTTATATTTAATGAAAATATTATTAAAAACAACATTTACATTGCACCTTTTATGTATTTTAGGTCTTAAAATAGGTCTGAAATTGATGTTTTCAATATTTGACATGGTTACAGGTTTTACATACCTTAGTTTTGATATTCATTTCTTATCATTTATTAAATGTAAAACTCTAAACCATATTAAAAAAGTCTTTATTTTTCATTGTTTTATTAGTGTCTGGATCGATACTGAGTGTGACATGACAATATAAAGTTCATATGAAATATTAAAAATTGATTTTTTTTCAAACCGCCATTATCATTTGTGTGTTTACTACATTTCACAAAATGAGAAGTACATTAGTACAGAGAGTTAGTAATTTATATTACATAACTTAATCCTTTTCTGTGTTCATTATTTTCAAATCGGGTCACATTGTCAATATCGGATGTTTATCTCCTTCCTTCATTTCTTGCTTGTTTATTTGTTGTTGTTGTTGGTTGTTGTTGGTTGTTGTTTTTTTCCTCCTCCATTCATGTTAAAAATAAAAACTGCCTCCTCTTGTTCTCCATCTGCCAAAGTTAATAGTCCCATTATAGCCTAATGGATTGTTCCCCACAGTTTATCGAGTGCATCCTCCGGCCTCTCCATTGTCTTTGGCTTCGGGGAAGCTGCTAATGCGGCGCCAGCGATGGCTTTAGGTGAAACTGTTACGTCTGATGGTTTTTGTGATCACCGCTGACAAACCAGTCAAAAACAAACAAGATGGATGAAAATGAAAAATAATACACAACATAGATTCTTAATGTGGAACAAATCAAATAAAGATCATAGAACATCCCACAGACTGTTACTGTGAATCTCACTTAAATTATGTAGCGCTAATGTTCCAGTTTTCATTCATGTGTTCACTCACTGTTACTGTGGAATGTTTACACAATGTTACACAAATGTGTTTATATGGAAAATGAATCATCAGCTACTTGCCACCAATTTCTGCTTAAATGAACACATGACAGGAAGTTGCAATGCAATCAAGAGACGTGTGCACAAACTTTTGATTCTGACTGTCCTCTAATCAGAGCAAACACACACACACACCTAGCAGTCTGGTCTTTTTCAACATGTAAAAACACACACACAAACCTCTCACAAACACACACACACACACACACACACACTCACACACATATAGCACACTCATGCTGACTGATCCGGCAGGGGGAAGGAAATGTTTGCCTACGCACAATCAGCTGATGGCCGCCGCAGTGTTTCCTGATCTAATGACCTCCTGTCCGCGGTGATATCCCACTGTTACTGTACCGTATGCTGTAATAATGTCTGTAACGTATGAATGAACCATTCATGCGGCTGCTCTGGTGACCTCCACAGAGGCATGATGGGTGGTCAGGGTTTTCTTTTTTTCTTCTCTGCTAATTATTTACCGGCAGAGTGAGATCATGAGCCAAGGACACGGTTTTACCCAAATACCAACCTGTTAATCTGTGTACAGACTCAACACTGGGACTCAGGGCCGGTGGCATGGTGGAGCAGGCTTCAGATGGACATTTGCTGCCACCTGCTGGACAAACTGAGTAATGAAGGGACGTTTATGTCTCGAGAGCAGGAGGATTTTCATTCTTTGTAGTAATTAGTATTTCTACGTTCTTTGCTTAGTATAATGTTGGTTGTAAATAATACTTTTTTTGGTAAATCTTTTATAATGCATTGGATAAATATTTACACTTATACAAGAACAGACAGTTGAAAAAACACATGATGAATGCCTATTTATGGATTTTTAAATAAATAGAATAAAATATATATATTTTTTATTGACAAAGCATTAATCGTATTAAACTGAATTATATTTTGGTTTTATTGCCATTGATTTTTATTAATAATATTTGTGTTAACTGTTATCATACTTTGCTTTTAAGTATGGGCAGACAGCATTTTATACTTGTTTGATGCAATACTTCATAACATATATTTGGTTAAAATTTAGTATAGAGATCAGAATCTGACATCAGTTTTACCTCATGAAAAAAATATACAGTGCATGTTACTAAGTACATTTGCTGAAATTCAAGTTAAATTTGATGTCCTTGTACTTTATTTGTATTTCACATTTCAGAAAGAAACGTTGTACTTTTTACATCTATAGTTAGTTCAGTTAGTCGATTGGTCAATTGATAGAAAATAATTATTTTGTTACTATGTTGATAATCCTTTAAATCAACAAAAAATATTTAGCAGATTAATAGATGAGAAATGAATTATACTATCAAGTTCAACACTATCTCCACCTCAGTGAATACGTGCGTAATAATCCCACTGGATCATTATCAGTCACAGCGGCTATTTTTTATAATACTTTTACTTTTAAGTACAATTTCCTGATTATAGCAACACATTTTTTTTACTATTTTTTTGCAGGTATAAGTAAATATTTACCTCCTCCATCATTAGCCTACTGTTAGCTGCTAGCTACAAATACTACTGCTTCTACTACTAATAACTACTAATCTCACCGTTACTACTACAAGTTATTGTTATGTTTTAGAATAAAATAAATGAATACATTCACCTTCTTTTACTTTGAACTTGTCTTATATGGGGGCAGCAATGTACCAAGTCCCCACCCGCGCCGGCGCGGCCCGTATTCATAAACGAACAAACACCCCAGAAAACGGGCGGACCGAGTCTCAAACTATAACAAATCAGCGTCGCAGTACAGCGAGCGGCTTGCAGGCGATTGGCTGAAACGCACGCCAATCAAACGTGAGCATTTCACGTTTTTTTATCACGGCACTTCCGCGTCGCCAGGTTTTCAATCCGTTTGACGCTTCTTTTGGGAGGAGATCTCCCGATTTGTCCAAAAGAGTCTTTAAACTATAAGTGTGTCTTGTTGTCAGTGTTTCAGGTCGTGACACCGGGACCAGTGACATGCAGGCGATCAGGTGAGGACTCGTGATGGATGTTCATTCAACTGTCTTGTGTGTGTTTAGTCAAATGCTAAAAAAAAAGGTAAATAAACCCAACATCTGTCGTTGACAAATGAACTGCTGAGTCAATGTTGGTGTGATTTGTGTTTCTTTTCTGTAGTTCACGTGAAGACTGAACACATGTCACTGTATTAGTCCTTCTTCTTCTTCTTCTTCTTCCCTGTTCTGTTGCGACACCCATGTCGCCGGGTGAGAGACGGTTACACAAAAAAACATGTGATTTCCTCATGTGCCAGAAACTACTTCCGGACTCCCTGGTCCTGTGACGCGAGGCTGGACGACAGGACCGCGGTCATCACCGGGGCCAACACGGGCATCGGCAGGGAGACGGCCCTGGACCTGGCCCGGAGAGGTGAGGGCCCCCTGGGAAATATTCAAATAGGAAGAATTTGATATGTAAATACCCTGAAGCTGGACCTTTGTATGCTCCTCTGACTCGCCCTCATGTCAAACATCACGTTTTCCTTTTTTTTTTTTGCCTTGTCATGCTTACTTTGCATCATGCAAGTAAGTCCAATCCAATAATTTTTTTTTTTTTTTACATCATCCATAATAACGTTTCTCATTCTCCGTCCAAATAGGGATTGGTATGATTTTCACATTTGCGGATGTTTTTTTGTCCAAAATGTCAAATCATCATCATAGAGAGATAGATAGATAGATAGATAGATGGTTACTTTATTTATCCCAGGCTGGGAAATTCCGGTGTAACAGCGGCACGTTTCACAAAGCACACTTTAAAAATATAGACAATATCTACACAAATAAATGTAAAATATACAATTCCAAATTGCAGCTGGAATTATTTTCTCTCTACACTTTGTAAAACTATAAAAGCAGCTTGGTCTTAAACTCCCGTACCGTTTTGAGTATTTCATTTAGTCCACCTCTCATGCTAAGCTTTGGAAGACAAAATAAAAAAAAACGAAACCCAACCCAAGAGATTCAGTGTGTATTGCGAAATGCATTTTCTTCCTCAAAAAACAAAGTGTGCATTGTTCTTGCTGCCATACTGATGAAAGTAGAAAATCTAGTTCAGTAATGTTCACATGTGGTCACGAGAGGGAGCTCCTCCTCCCTTTCCCCCCCCCACACACATTACTTCTATATCTGGGCATGCGTAAAAGACAACCGGTACAGGATATAAAAAAACAAGTTCTAATTCACTGCTGTTTATTGTTTTACTTTTGATTTTCTGTTTAGGGGCAAAGGTCATCATAGCGTGCAGGGACATGGAGAAAGCCGAGGCGGCCGTGAAAGAAGTCATCGAGAGCTCGGGCAACAGCAACGTCCACTGCATGAAGCTCGACTTGGCCGACACCAAGTCGATACGAGAATTCGCCGAAGCCATCAACAAAGGTGAAACCTTAGAAATATATACACACAATTTAAAAAGCCACAGCATTTTCATATCTTGATGTTTTTTCTCTCTGCAGGAGAGTCGAAACTCAACATCCTCATCAACAATGCTGGCGTGATGGTGTGTCCCTACGGGAAGACGGCAGACGGCTTTGAGATGCAGATCGGTGTCAATCACCTGGGTAAATAAAACCATGTGATCTGTGCGGTGATGGATGGTGGGGGGGAAATGGAAAAGAAATCTTTATCGTCCACTTGCATTGGAAATGTGTCCTTGGCGTTCAAAGCAGAGCCAATGATGATTAAAATGGATTATAAAAAAAGAACAAAAGGAACATACACACATGAAAATTCCTCTACTGTGACCTAGAATCCATGAGTCATGAACAATAAATGTGATAAATACAATAAATGAATAGATAAGTGAGCCTGATTAAGGTAAAGGTAACGGCACATCCACACAGAAACATCTGTTTTAGTAAAATATTGCATAAAGATGTTTTTATTTCCTGTAGGTAAATAAAAAGGAGTGAAGGGTCTATTGACCCAGCTTTTTCTCCTGAAGCTCCACCCTCTCTTTCTCTCTGAGCATTTCTTATCATCTTCCCCTCAGTGTTGACCATTTCTGCGAGCGTACTTTTGCTCCTGGCCTCCGTTGCTGCAATTGATGATGTAAGAGATCAATAACTTTTTCCGCTGGACTGTTGTAAACAACCCACAGGACGTCACGTCTCTGCTCACCTCGAAGCCGCTTAGTCCCCGAAGAAGAAAAGTATTTGCATTGCCCAAATGTATACTGAGATTTTAAGATAATGCTGAGATGTTTAAACTACTTGCGACGGAGTATTAGGCCAATTAAAAAAGATATTTAGAGTTAAGTCGTAAAATTACGAGAAAAAAAGTTGGAAAATCAAAAAAAAAAAATAATAGCGGAGGAACTACTCATCCCATTAACTTCCGGAACCTTGCTGTTTAGCTCAATAATAAACTTTTATTATTTTTATATACTCATTTTAATATACTAACTTTATTTAAAAAGCACCGTAACAAGTTGAAAATAATGAATTGAAGCCAAACAAGAAGAAACACAACATTTAAAAAGGAAACTGTATTTTAAGTCCGTTAACCTGCACGCGGCTCCTCCTGTTGTGCTTTAATATTTGGCAGTCATATGATTTAGCTGTTAAATATTGATTAGGTGTTATTGATACTATTAGATTTCGCCGTGCTGATGCCAGATAAGACAAATTGACTAAAGTTGAACGGACCATAAGTTCTCATAACTTCCTTGTTTGGTATTTATATAAGTTACAGGCAATGAAGTTGTGAGAACTCACTTGTCGCCAGAAGTCAGTCGTTAATTTTTAACAAAATTGACCGAAATTTCGAAATTAAGAAAAATTAGAGTTAAATCTCAGAGGAAGTTTTTTGAGCAACAAGTCTGAGGAGTTTATCAAACGACCAGCATGCATTTATTTTCTCAAATATCACAAAACTTGGTCCTCCAGGTCACTTCCTGTTGACTCACCTGCTGCTCGACCTGGTCAAGCGGTCGGCGCCGGCCCGGATAGTCACCGTGTCGTCCATGGCCCACTCCTGGGGCACCATCAACCTGGAGGACATCAACAGCGAGAAGGGCTACAACAAGGGGAAGGCCTACGCTCAGAGCAAACTGGCCAACGTCCTCTTCACACACTCGCTGGCCAAAAAACTAGAAGGTGAGAAATATCATTTTTTGGGGCTTCTTTCATTTAGTCAAACAGCAAAAGTACATTTTCATTGGGATCATTTCTTTCTAGCTTAAAAGCTCCATTTGGCAACTACAGTAATATTGATTTAGGTTTTCTTTTTCTTTTTTCCAGGCACCGGTGTGACGACGTACTCTCTCCACCCCGGAGTCGTCCAGACGGACTTGTGGCGCCACCTGAGCGGCCCCGTGCAGTTCGTCATGAAGATGGTCAGCCCCTTCACCAAAGACTCCGTCCAGGGAGCGCAGACGACCATCTACTGTGCCGTGGAGCCGTCGCTGGAGAAGGAGAGCGGCGGATACTACAGGTATAACTTTTTGTTTTCACATATTATTATTATTATTATTATATCATTTGATTAACGGGGGTCTTTACCAACATCTCAAGTTTCCTCCTCTTGTGTCTTTGCCACAACAGCGACTGTGCCCCTGCCAGCTGCGCGGCGGCGGGAAAAGACGATGACTTGGCGCAGAAGTTGTGGGATCTGAGCTGTCAATTGCTCTCCATAACGTCAGACTAGATTGCACTTGCCTTTATGCACTAATGTGATGAATTTTTCCTACTGTCATAGATATATACATACAATATATATATTTATTTTTTTCTTACTGCTCTTGCTTTATAATATAGATATTAAAATACAGTATTCACACAACATGGCACTATTTATAATTAAGAAAAAACGGAGCTAAGTTTACATTTCCGATTTACAGGAATCATCTTTAATACCTTAAAAATCCATTTTAAGTAATAGTTTCATTGTGGATGTTTGGATTGTTGAATTGCTCACAGAAGAAACTTTTTAATGTCTTCAACATGTCATACTATCTTCTTTTTTTCTGACATAAACTTTTTCTTACACACCATAATTCTTTTGTTTCTGTGCCTGCTTGCACGTGCTTCATGTTTCAGTTAACTGGACACAACGATTTTCAATAAGGAAAACACCTTTTTTTGACCAAAGTAATATGGAAAGTGTGAACAACCACCACAACAACAAAACAAAACAGTATCACACTTTTATTATTAGTATTATTATAAAGCATCATGTCAATCACATGATTTATTTCCTCACTTCCTTGTCCTCTTAACTGGGGCTTTGTCACCACTTTGACATAAAGTAATAAAGACGGACTGAGTTAATAACTAATACCACCACATGATTTCTGTGCAGATGTAGTGGATTGATAAAGGCAATAAAACAAAGGTTGCAGGTACAGTACACACAGAACATCACTGCAGTAGGAATTTATTAAAGGTAATCGCAGCCAAAGGTGACCATCGGAAAAAACTAACAAGCTCCTGAGGCAACACCATTACTGCAGTTACCAAACCAAAAAAACTCATCTTGTCTCGAAATGTGATTCTGTTTTTGATAGATTTCAGTGAAATCACTGATTTTACAACAACGTCACTGTAGAATGTCACACCCGGGTTTCTGGCGGCAGGTTTGATATTTGCAGAAAGGGGTTTGTGATATTATTATTTTTTAGATGCATTCAAGTCCTTTTTCACTTGTGGAAAACACACATTGTTTTCTTCATCGAGGAGGGTGTTTAGAAAAAAATATTAGTTGCACAATGTGCTTAAAGTTAACTCGACATTAAGGATGTTATGGCATTGTATGTGAAAACAAGCACAGGATCTAATGGATGTTTGTTCAAAAAAACAAACAACTACCTTGATCTTATCTAATTGAAACTGATGGAAAACTCTTACTCAGCATGTGTAGCGTATAAGATACTGGAACAACGATAACATTGTTGGTTCATTAAGACAAAACCTATGTCTTAACAATGGCTGTTATTTGAGGTTAAGTATGTTGGTGAATTATTCTTAATACTTTCATTGATTAAGTTTAAGAGGAAGTAATCGAGAGGTTTTAATGTGAAACCATTGCCCAGTGGAATCATTTCAAACTCAATGTTCCTTGATTGGTTGATTGTTAGTTACGATTCAACGGCGATAAGCTGCTATGAAACGAGACCCGTAGTCACCCCATTGTTGGATAACATATTGATTTACTCATTAAAACTTGGTGTAATCATTTGCAAAGGCGCCATAAATGTGTGCACTGAGGTCCTTTATCTCCATGGCCACGAACACAATCAATCATTAATGTTTAATAAGGAAAAGAGGCTGGCTATAAGAATCGACTGCAGGCCCGGCGGCGATAGCATCACTTAGGGGGGGGAAAGGGCAAACGGTACGGATGTAAGGGTGATCTGGTGCGTGACTAAACTGGAACTAATTGAGCGGTCGAAACAGAATATTAACCATGTAGATTTTTTTGGGTTGTGCTGATGCACTTGAAGGAAGGGTGATGTTGACATGATGGTGCAGTAAAGATTTTTGATTTTCTCCCGTAGTGATGCACAGTGAGGATGGAGGACACTGAAGACGGGATTGCAGTGGTGGGCATTGGATGCAATTTTCCAGGGGGTAAGTCATATGATTTGGTATTTTTTTGTATCAGGCTACATTACAATAACTCTGAAAGTAGTATAATGGAAAATGTATGTTTTCCAAAAAGGAGAAGGGCTTGATAACTTCTGGAAGGTTCTTGTGGATGGAAGAAACTGCTCTGTGCCAGTTCCTAAAAAGAGGTTTGACTTGGAGAGCTGGTATGACCCTGATGACAACAAAGCGGGTAAATCCCGAACAGTCAAGGCTGCTCTTATTGACGGGTATGGTATTTAAATCGCATTGTATTTATTTATTTGTATTCGTATTAATATCTTTAGATGTGTTTTGTAAATCATGACTATAAATATGGGGAAATGTAGAAAAAACAGTGTAGCTCCTGAGAAAAGTGATTGTTAACAATCCTAAATAAGGAAAGCTGCCTTTCTCATATTAAAAACTCATCTATGGAACAACTACAGACTTTACCTGAACAAAACAATATGTGTGTAGAAAGCCCCCTTCTTCATGTTTTAATTCTCTCACATACAGTAGATCATTTTAAAGTCTTAAAATCTAATGAATAAGAATATTGAATGCATACAATGCTATTAAACAAATGTTTCTTCCACCTAAACTGATCCAGTAGTTTTGATCAATTGTTTTCAGGTTCAATGAGTTTGACCACAGGTTCTTTGGCATCAGTGACAGTGAAGTGGAACAAATGGACCCCCAACAAAAACAGCTCCTTCAGTGTGTCTACAGGGCTTTGGAAAATGCCGGTGTTCCCATGGAGAAGGCCAGTGGCACCAGAACTGGAGTGTTCTTTGGTACAACAGTAAAAACCTTTCCAGTTACTATGTATATTATATGTATATTTTCAACAAGTTTTGTGTTGTTTGAAAAATGTTTTTTATTTTTATGTAGGCCTGATGAACAGAGATTATGAAACAAATGCTGCACACGTGCACCCGAGTGTGATCAACCACTGGACGGGCACAGGGCTTGCCATGAGCATCGCAGCAAACAGGGTCTCGTACATCTTCAACTTCACTGGGCCCTCACTGTCCATCGACAGTGCCTGCTCGTCCTCCCTTGTGGCTCTTCATCTTGCTTGCCAATCCATTAAGCAAGGTCCGTATGTAAATCATGTCTGACTAATTGCAATTAAAAACTCTTGAGCAACCTGTAGGGTAACTCTGCTGCATACCCATGCCCCGGCATGGTGATTTTTTTATTACAAGGATAACATTTGTTTCATCTTATCAGGTGATTGCGAAATGGCCGTTTGCGGAGGAGTCAACTGTATCATAGAGCCAAGAGTGTTTGTGGCTCTCAGCAAGGCCAAGATGATCTCGCCTGAAGGGACCAGCAAACCTTTCTCCAACAGAGCAAATGGCTACGGTAGAGGGGAAGGCTGTGGGGTTGTTCTTTTGAAGCCACTGAAAAAGGTAAGAAATATGCAGAAAAGGATAACAATTTTCTTCCTTACTTATTATTGACATAAGACCATGTCAGATGAGAGACCAACATCAATAAATAACTGATTGACTCACTACAATTAAGCATTAACCAGACAGAATATCACCCATAAATGTCATATTAGTTTCTCTCCACCGTGCTTTTTTCCAGGAATGCTTTAGAGGTCCAAAACATTTTTTTAAACATATACTACATATCACAATTCTCTTTTTGTTTACAGGCAATACAAGACCATGACCATATCTGGGGTATTGTCAGCAAAACTGCTGTCAACCAGGATGGACACTCGGTCACTCCAATCACCAAACCCTCCATGACACAACAAGAGGAGCTGCTGCGAAGAGTCTACTCAGAGTCGGACCTCGCAGATGTCCAGTACATAGAGGCACATGGCACTGGAACCCCAGTCGGAGACCCAACAGAGGCAGGAAGCATCTCAAACGTCATTGCTAAAGCCAGACCTCGTGGTTCAGAGACACTGCGAATTGGCTCTGTGAAGAGCAACATTGGACATACTGAATCTGCAGCTGGAGTGGCTGGACTCATCAAGGTTCTCCTCATGATGAAGCATGAGACCATTGTTCCCTCCATTTTCTACTCTGAAGAAACCTCCAGTGTAGATGCCAAAGCCCTGAACATAAAAGTTCCTATGGAAGCAGAAGAGTGGGAATCCTCTGGTGCAAGAATCGCAGGGGTGAACAACTTTGGATTCGGGGGTACAAATGCACACGCTGTTGTCAAACAGTACAAACAGTCACACATACGGCAAAAGAATGATGAAACACAACCAAAGTACTTTGTCATGTCAGCAAATTCAACAAAATCTCTCTCCCTGATGATGGAAGACACCATTAAGGAGCTAGAAGCAGATAGTGAAGTTGATCTAGATTCTCTGTTGTACACCTCAGCTTGCAGAAGGACCCATCTAAAACATAAATACAGAAAGGCCATCAGGATATCATCCGTAGTCGACCTTAAAGAGAAGCTGAGTGTAACTGTTGGGAAAAATATCAGCCCATCCTTCTCAGATCCAAGGTTAGTATTTGTCTTCTGTGGAAATGGCGTCACTTACCATGGCATGTGCAAGCAGCTCCTGGAGCATGAGCCTGTATTCAGAAATAAGATCAAAGAGATTGCACAACTTTTCCAACGGCTGAGTGCGCTCGACATCCTGGACACACTTGAGAGTGAGTTTGAGAGTAGTGACTCTAAAAACCCAGACGTTGTCCAACCATTACTCTTTGCTATCCAGGTCGGCATTACCACTCTACTCAGGCATTGGGGCGTCAAACCAGATGCAATACTTGGACACTCTGTAGGTGAGGTAGCAGCCGCTCACTGCTCGGGCCTCTTGTGTCTTGAGGATGCACTAAAAGTCATCTATTTCCGCAGCATTCTTCAGCGCAAAGTCACTGGGGGGAAGATGCTTGTGATCAGCAACATGGCTGTATCAGAGGTAACTGCTCTTCTCCCCCAATACTCTGGTAGAGTTTGCCTTGCTGCTTTCAACAGTCCACAGTCCTGCACCATTTCAGGTGATGCAGAAGCAATCGATGGCATCCATAAAGAGCTAAGCACCGCAGCGTATAGTCAGAATTTGTTCCTCCGTGTGCTGGATGTTCCTGCAGCGTACCACAGCCACATGATGGATCCAATTCTTCCAGAAGTCAAGGAAACAATTGGCCTCTTACAGGTGAATGATCTTGACACAGAGTTGTTCTCCACAGTGACAGGCAAGGAAATCCAGCAGGGAGATTTCTGCACAGGTGAATATTGGACAAGAAACATTCGTGAGCCAGTAGCATTTGAGCAGGCAGTGAGGTCGGCAGCAAAAGGAAAGACAAAAACAGTCTTTGTAGAGATAGCGCCAAGAAGGGCGCTACAAAGGAACATCATTGAATCTCTGGATAGTGACACAGTTGTTCTACCCTCAGTGCAGCCAGAGAAAGATCATGAAACAATCATGTCTGTCGTTTCTAAGCTGTTTGAACTTGGTGTTCAGGTAGACTGGAACACCTTCTACAGAGGATATGAGACAATGCCACTTCCATTCCCGAAATACAAGTTTGATTGCTCTGACAGAGATGTTATCATTGGTGCGGCAATGAACAACACAGCAAGTAATCACCCTGTGCTCTGTCTGACAGGAAGTGAGAGCAACATTTTCAGCTGTGATCTGCGCTCAGACTCTTCTTTCTACCTGAAAGAGCACAAACACAACAACATACCCATCATCCCTGGTGCCTTCTATGCTGAGTTGGGTTTAGCCGCAGTCATGGCCAGTGCCAAACCAAAAGTACCACTCAACTCACTACAGCTCAGTGTCAATTTCCATAGTCCATGTGTTTTAACCCCGAATTCACCTGAAATGAAGGTGCAACTGGAACAAACAGAAAAAGAAACCAGTTTCAAAGTATTCTCCCCTTCTGCAGTGTATGCATCAGGCACAGTTGTTTCCAAAAGAGAGAGGGTGATTGAGGAGCAGTGCATTTCACTAAGCTCCATCTACAAAAGATGCAAATCTGTAGTGAGCTCTCAGGAGTTCTATGGGTACCTATCTCAAGGAGGGTTTCAATATGGAGACGTCTTCAAGAACAAGGGAAATGTACACTATGGGGAAGATCTCAAGGAAGCTTTTGCAGTTGTCGCAGTTCCAGAGGAACTACAGTCTCAGTTGCATGACTACTGCATTCATCCTGTTGTGTTGGATTTTCTGATGCAGCTTCTTCCAGTTACAGTAGAGCATGTTTTTGCTGGTAGACCAGGCTTCCCTTCCAAAATAGGAAGTTTGACAGTGTTTGAGCCATTGCAAGAAGAGATGACTGTCTATTTGAGAGCAACTGATGTGGGTATTGATCACTTTGAGGTATGTGGCTGCTTCGCAGATAGAGAAGGCAGAGTGCTGGTTGAGGTTAATCATGTGATAATCAAGTATCTGGGCAGTCACACTCATGTAGTCGAGGAGTACTTCTACCATAATTCCTTCAGCGTCATCCCTGAAAGTATCCCATCTGCTCCTTCTCCAAAGGCCTTGGTCTTCTGTGATCAAATAGGGATTTCTAAAGCCCTGCAACAACATTTGGACTCGAGATCTCAATACATATCATTCACACATGCAAAAGATATTTTGAGCCATGGCTTCCCCCCTCTCATGGCAAAACTCAATATCACAGATATTGAGAAAAACTTTGATGAGGTTTTGTTTTTGTGGGGCAAAGAAAACCTTACTTCGCTGCCAGCTGATGTTGTTCTACAGAATTTAGTGAGCTGCTGTGAGATTTTCCGTCAAATTGTCCTTGAGCTCAAGCAGACTCACTTCCCACACTCTATTAGAGCAGTAACCCACTGTTCATCTGACATCACGGTAGACCACATAAATCCAGGTTTTGCTCTTGCTGGTATGACCAGATCGTTTGCTGCAGAGATACCAGATCTTTCATTTCAGCTAATTGATATAAGCACCATCTCTGCTAAGGACATTGCAGCTCTGTCTGAGGTCCTACAATCATATCCTTGCAGCAAATACCCAGAGTTGGTGGTCAAAGATGGGCTGATCTTTAAACCTTCCATTGTCCATACTCCACCAGAAATCGTTGACAGTTCAGGGAGAGGTTTTACCCCGACAATGTCCGAGCCTTGCATCTTTCAGACAGCTGATGCACATATGATAACTCAAGTGAGTGCCATTCACTTGTACGAAGAGGGCCTGCCAATCGGTGATAAATCAGTTGAAATGTGTCCCAGTAAGATATGTGTCCATTCATCTGATTACTTCCCTGTGAGTGATTCATATCTGAAATTTGGCCACACACTATACTGGAACAAATATTCCTCACAGAATCATAAGCTGCTGGCTCTTGATTTCAGTGGCACTGTTACAGCAGTTGGTAAAGATGTCAAGAAACTAAAAGTGGGAGACCACATTGCTTCATGTTATCCTGTGGTGGCAGCCAGCAGGGTCAGAGTGCCAGAGGGTGTATGCTACAGCACCAGACAATTCCCATTCCTTCAAAGCACACCCTGTGTTTCCTACTATGTGCTAGCATGGGAAATCCTGCATCGAGCCTTGCCGAGAGCCAAACATAATCTAGGAATCATATCATCTGTCCCAGACTCTGCTCTGATAAAAGTCTTGGCAATTACTTCGTACAAATCTGGCTGGAATGTGGTCATAGGAACACAGTGTAATGGTTCTTTTGTAGATGTCAAACAAATGGATACATTTGTCATCTTGCCTCCATTTGATGAATCCCTGATTGACATAATTTGCCATTTTCCTGAGGTCCAACATGTTGTCATTATCTGTGAATCTCAGATGCAAGGTTTGCTTGCCAGGGACATGTTCAACAGTGTAAAGGAGAGTGTTCACGTGCAGACAATCCAGATGCCAGTCATTTTGCAAAAGGGATCCTTGCTTGCACAAAGGCCACATATTTATCACTGGCTCAAGTCCTTGAAGTTTAGCAGGAAATTTTCTCTTAAAAGCTATGCCTTTCAGAGTGTGAAGTCTGACAGCAGAAAGAAATTTAATAATCAGAAACCAGAATCATACTTCAACTCAAAGAAACTGTCTGTTGTGGCTCTGGAAAAAGCTGACAGCAGTACTCTGTCGGAGATTCCACTGCTACCAACAAAAAAACTGCTTTTCCGAAAGAGAGCGGTGTACATAGTGGCAGGTGGTCTTTCTGGTCTGGGCTTTGAAACTGTCAAGTTCATCTCCCAAAGAGGGGGTGGGTATATTGTCATACTCTCCAGGAGAACGCCCCCTGCAGATGTGCAGCAAGAGATACACAATATAGAGAATCAGTGTGGAAACTGCATCACCAGCATGGAGTGTGACATATCTGTCTCTGAGCATGTGCACAGGGTTATCAGTGACATTGGCCAGAAGTTCCCTGGATGTCCAGTTAGAGGAGTGTTTCACAGTGCAGTTGTCTTGCATGACGGGCTGATTGAGACCCTTGACAAATCTCTCTATGAGAAGGTTCTCAAACCAAAAGTGAACGGTGCCCTAAATTTGCATTATGCGACACAACGCTGCCAGTTAGACTACTTTGTGTGTTACTCATCCATCTCTGCTTTTCTGGGAAACGCATCTCAAACCAACTATGCAGCAGCCAACACATTCCTCGACATGTTCTGCCATTACAGGCGCAAACTCGGACTACCTGGACAGTCTATCAACTGGGGAGCTCTGAACCTCGGTCTCCTCTTGAACAAGGAGCACTTCCAGAGATTTCTGGAGGCAAAAGGGATGATGGTGTTGGATGTGGCTGAAATTCATAAAAGCTTGGAGCAATGCCTTGTGCTCAATCAACCCCAACAAGCTGTGTGCAGGTTTCACTTCAGAAACATCCGGTTCAACGTCCTCTCTCAAAATGCAGCCTTGACCATGCGCCTGTCTGCGTTGGTTGAGGAGGCTTTCAAAAAATCTAAAGAAAAAGACTCTCAAACAAAACAAGCTGAATGCGTCTCACCGAAAGAGTATGTCACCTCTCTCCTTGCTGAGACCATTGGTATGGATCAGAGTGAGCTAAGAGATGACTCACCTCTCTCATCCTTAGGCATTGACTCCATGCAGGCCATGACTCTGCAGAACCTGATCTTTCAGGAGAGAGGTGTGAATGTGCCGTTGGTGAAACTGTTGGACCCCAATGCCACATTGTCAACTGTGATAGCTATACTGAGTGAAGGAGCTGAGGCTGAAGATTTCAGTGATAACCCTGTGATTAGTAACCCCACTGAAGACATGGAGGATCTTTCAACCAGATTTTAAAAATGACAATGGCATAAATGGAATGCGTACATGGTAGTAGCACTTATCAGCACATCATAATAGTGGAACAGAAAATATCATTTATTTCAATAGAAGGCTTATAATGGCCATTGCAGCAGCATTATAGTGTTAATGCAACATCTTTGTATTTCTCTTTGTATTGTATTTTGACACTTTTGTCGTTGTTATTTTTTGTAAATGTTTACCCTTGTTTATTGTTGTAGATTTACATTGTTTTACATTGTTATAACCACACACAATATTTTACTAACCTTTGCTGAGAAATGCCCAATTTTGTGAATGTTTTTGAGTGCTGTGTATCACTATTTTATTAATTTTGCTTATTTATATTGTTCATGATGAAAATATGAAAATGGTCAGCGTGAGAATTAAATACAAAATGTACGATGTAATGTATTCAATCTATACTGTAAATAATGTATATAGAGAATTACATTTCTATCATATTATTTCATTAATGTTCATAAAAATATATATACATTTTCAAAGCTCATCTGTGACGGGGTTCAGTACACATAACGCAGACATCAATTCATTTTTATCTGCCTGTTTTACATTTACTCGTCTTTTACAGGTCATGGTCAGTTCTTATCACTGAAAGCTCAATGATCCTTCAACTTTATAATGATGATTGAAAAGTTGATACAGTTTTCTGGCATGCCCCATAAATGTTGACTTGGCAGTATGTATGATTACAGAACCTTTTATGTTTGAACTATTAATCTATTTGTTGTAGACAAAAACGCTGTTCTTCTGGTGGACATTTCCACCACAGGGAAAGACACCAGTAAATTTACACCAGTGTTTTCAGTATGGTAACTGATGTAAAACAGCTCCATGCTACATCATAATAAACTTTAATAGTCATCATTGTTATTTTGATAATGTGACATTTTTTTTTAATTTTTAATTTTGTTTCATAAGGACAATAAATGAAGCTGCCAATTTCTCTATGTACTTGATAAGGTTACAGATATTATTTCATGCAGGTTACACAATCTGACATTCATCAAGAGTGTCATTTCAGTATCTTTAATTGTTTGGTGCCTAAAATTAGCTCTGATTCAAACATCAGAGATATTACATCAAAAACAAACTAACCAAATATATGTACTCTTTCAGCATTTGGGCCACATGGGGCACCATACAGACTGTTAAGCACCATTATGCATATACACATTACAATAGAAAACAGAACATAGCACAGCCCTGGATTTAAAGATCTGTGAGCGAGCCAAGATATGAGAGGAAAACGATTATAAAACATACTTAGAAGTGGAATTACTTAAATAAATTTGCCTTCTGCAAAAAGACTAAAAAACAATGTGACTGCTATAGGAACAATAATAAAGCAGTGAAAAAAATGCAGCTGCTGTACAGACATTAAACATTTACTGCAAGAATTTTCATATACATTCATAAAGCCATTTCTTGCTCATCAGCCAAAGGAATCTTTGACATATTATATGGAATCATCCATTATTCATTACAATCGTTGCCAAGGTGGCCAGTGTACTGTTGGGGTCCAGTAATCTAACCAAAGGTACATTCACTCCTGTCTCCTGGAAAATATTGTTCTGAAGAGTCATGGCCAACATTGAGTCGATACCCAGGGCACACAGAGCAGAGTCTTCATGCAGCTCATCTATACAAACATTGCTTATGTCACTGACAATTTTCCTCACACCTTCGTATGGAGAATGCAAATGCTGAACTATGGGTTCAATACCTGCATCATCTTTCAGCTCCATTTCCACTATAGCTGACAGCCGTTCTCTGAGAGACGCATTTTGTGAAAGAACATGAACGTTAAGGTTTTTGAAGTTGAACTTGCATATGACTTGTTGAGGTCTGTTCATCAAGAGACACTTTTCAAGTGCCTCATGAATCTCGCACACGTTCATTATCATCATCCCCTTTGCCTCTAGGAACTTTTGGAAATGGTCTCTGTTCAGCAAGAGACCAAGGTTCAAAGGACCCCAGTTGACGGACTGTCCTGCAAGCCCAAGGTTTCTCCGATAATGACAGAATATGTCCAGGAAAGAATTGGCCGCTGCATAGTTACACTGTGATGCGTTACCAATGAATGACGAGATGGAAGAGTAGCACACAAAGTAGTCGAGTTGGTTGTGAAGTGTTGCATAGTGAAGATTCAGAGCCCCGCTCACTTTGGGCTGCAGCACCTTGTGGAAGAGAGACTCGTCGAGGGTATCGATCAGTGCATCGTGTAATACAGCAGCACTGTGAAACACTCCTTTGATTGGACAAGAAGAGAATCTTTGCTCAATCTTTGACATTGCATCCACTACCTGCACCAACACGGAAACATCACATTGGACATGGATGATAGCAACTTCATATCTTTTCTGCAGGATTTCCATTTCAAACTGCATTTCGTCTGTCAGAACACTTCTGGACAGTGTTGCGATACAACCTCCGCCGTTATGGGCGATGAATTTCACAGTCTGAAGTCCCAAACCAGAAAGGCCTCCAGTCACAATGTAAACACAGCTTTGTTTAAAAAGTCTTCCTGGCCTGGTGAGCACAGGGATGTCAGACACTGGACAATGAGATTCTCTGTGATCTAAAACCACCTGCTGCACTAGTTTTGTTGAGAAATAGGACTCTGGATCAATCTGAGGCTCTTTTGTTCTTAATAATTGAAATATCTCTCTTTTCAAAGGTAGAGATGCTGCATCAAAGCCCAATGACATTAGCCAGCTCGAGATATTCCTGCTCTGTTCTCGCAGAGTTGCTCTCTGGAGAAGATTAGCCACATCGAGTATGTGGACGTGCATGTGTTCACTCGTTGATGCAAACATGTTTGCTGAGTGTGGGGATGACATGTGACTGCTACATACAAATACAATGTGTCTCTCAAGGTCACAACTGCCCTGTATTTCCAGCCTAGAGTGATCAAATGGAGGCAGGAACACAAATGCATGACTCTGATCAAATTGCAGAGGTGCTCCTCTGACATCTGATCTAGCGGAAACATTCCAGCCTGACCTGTTTGCTGTCAGAGCTAAAACTTTGACCAGAGCAGAAGCTGAGTCGGAGGAGACGACGGTCAGCTTTCTGTGCTGTTGCTTCACTTCAGGTAGCATCCTCTGCAGGATCTCCCATGCCAGTATGAAGTAAGACACACACGGAGTCTCCTTCAGAAACGGGAGTTTCTTTGTACTGTAGCACACAGCCTCAGGAATTGTAATCTTGCTTGTGGCAGCAGCTGGATAACACGAAGCGATACGATCTCCCACTCTTAGACTTTGAACGTCTGTCCCAACACCAGTGACAATGCCAGAAAAATCTAAAACCAGAAGCTTGTGATTCTGGGATGTGTGCTGGTCCCAGTACACTGTTTTGCTGAAATTGAAATCTGAAGTGGTGACAGGAAAGTAATCAGATGAGTGCACGCACACGTTCGTTAGCTGAATCTCAACTGACCTCTCTTGGATAGGACTCACATTTGTGTTGTAGGAGATGGCAGACAAGCTAGTCATTCTGTAAGAATCAGTTGTCTGTAGAACAAAGTTGCTCAGATACACGGACTGTGTGTCTCCTTCACACGAAGACTTGTCCTTCACCGGGGAGCGTGATATTCTCGTTGCTGAAGCCTGCCCTTTGGCGATCATGACCTCTTGTTGTTTGCAGGTGTTAATTACATGAACCAGCATTTGTATGTCTTCACTGGTCACAGAAGCGAGATCAATCAGCTGGAAAGAGAGACTTGCCATCTCCGCTGCACAAGCCCTTGTCATGCCAGACAGCACAAAACCCGGACTGACCTGGTCCACAGTCATTTCTGTTGATCTGTAGGTTATGACGTGGACGGTGCAAGACGGTCTTATCTCTTTCAAAGCTAGTAAAATCTGGCGATATTGCTCACAGCAAGTAACCAAGGTCTCCAGTGTCTGCTCTGATGACGAGTGACCGAGGTTCTCAACACCCCAAATAAAGAGAACGTTTTCCAAATCCACATTAGTGTTCAGATAGTGAAACACTATATCTCGAAGTTGATCAGACTTCCAGTCGTCTCTGCTCTGCACAATGACTGACTCTGGGTGTAAGTATGGCCTGAGCCTTTTGGCAATGCAGAGTTTGTCTTCAAAAACTATTGCTTTTATGTCACAATTTTCAAAGTCTGCCTTGTCATGGATTGTAATGATTTCATTGTGAAAGAACAGTGACTGAAGAGCATTTGAGCAATGGCCCAAAAATGAGATCCTCACCTTCTTAAGTTCCACAAGCACTTTCCCCTCTGTGGTAGAGAAGCAACCACACACCTCAAGGAAGTCTGGGGTCTCCTGAGTTGCTCGTAAATACATGACCATTTTCTCCTGCAGCGGTGCTGAAATGGTGACACAACCTACAGCTGAGGGGAATCCCTGCTTGGCTGTAAGGCGTCCATTAGCCACCACTGCAGTCATTTGGAGGAAATAGTCCAATAACACCGGGTGGATGAAATAGTCATGGAGGTGGTTTAGAAGTTCTCCGGGGACTTGAATTGTTGTCACAGCTTCCTTGAATTCATCCCCGAAATGCACGTCATCCAGCTGTTTGAAAACAGAGTCATATTCAAATCCTGCTTGAGAAAGAGTTGAATAAATCTCTTTCTTCTTCATCACCAATCTGCACCTCTGACAGATAGCGTTAAGAAAAATGGAGGGTTCCTCTAACATCGGTTGGCTATTTGTACTCCTGTATGTGCCGGAGGCATGTCTTGCGACAGGAGACTGTATTTTAAAAGAGGCCTCATTCTCTGCCTGTTCAAGTATTACCTTCAACTGCTGACAGTTTGAGCTGAGCGTAAACAGACTCTCAAATCGAATACTGAGCTGGAGCAGAGAGACGGGTTTCTTTGGTATTAAGCTCGCCATTACTGAGGCATAAGCTAGTTCAATGTAAAACGCACCTGGTACAATGGAAACACCATTGTTCTTATGCTCCCAAAGATATGGTGCACTCTCTAATGAGAGGTTGCAAATGTACTCTTTGTTATCGAGCTTTATTTGGGATATGAGCGGATGGGGAGACAAGGCAGATAACTCATTACCTTTTCTCACATCTTCAAAATTCAGTTCTTTCTTTGAGTTGTCGAACTGATAGATTGGAAGAGCTGTGGGCAATGTCTCGTAACCCCTGTAAACTTGATGCCAGTCCAAATTTATGCCCAGTTCAAATACTTTTGCCACGGTAGACAAGATTGTGTCATAATCTCTCTCTGGCTGGACAGAGGAAAGAACTATGGCGTCATTTCCCAGAACCTCATGTATGTTCCTTTGAAGAGCCCTACGAGGTCCAATCTCCACAAAGACCACGTTTCTCCTGGACTGGCTGTCTTTAGTGGCAGCACGCAGCGTTTGCTCAAATAAAACGGGCTCTCGGATGTTCTTTGCCCAGTACCTGCCGGTGTTGAAGTCACCATCTGAACGCCTGTCTGCGGTCACTGTTGAAAAAAGTTTGCATTCCATGCTATTGGCATCTAAAAGATGAATGCTTCCCTCAATGTCGTCTAGTATAGGATCCATCATATGGCTGTGGTATGCCGCTGGAACATCCAAGATATGGAGGAATAGGTTTTTATCTGCAAACAGAGTCTTCAGCCTTTCATGGAGGACGTCTACAGCATCTGCATCCCCTGACAGTGTGCAGGACCGAGGGCTGTTGAAAGCTGCCACACTAATTTTGCCAGAGAAGACTTCAAGGATTTCTAATACCTCTTCTACAGCCACATTACTGACCACAAGCATTTTCCCACCTGTGACCTTGCTCTGAAGAGTGCTGCGGTGGTACAACACTTTAACAGCATCTTCAAGAGACAAGAGGCCGGAGGAGTGAGCTGCAGCGACTTCGCCAACAGAGTGGCCAAGCACGACATCAGGTTTTACACCCCAGCGCTTCAGGAGAGTGGCAATGCCTACCTGGATTGCAAAAAGCACAGGTTGGGCAAAATCTGGCTTGCTGAAATCATCACTATCATAGTCACCAGCAAGCCATCGACTGATGCTGGAGCTTTTATGACTCTGGAAGTGAACGTCAACTTCTTTGACCTTATCTCTGAAAACAGGGACCTCTCTCATGAGCTGCTGGCACATCCCCCTGTGGGCAACTCCATTGCCACAAAACACAAACACCACCTGGACGTCTGACTTTGTTGACTCAACCTTTGATTTCAGTGCGGATGTCAGCTGGTGCTGTAAATCTGAGAGGGAAGTTGATAAAAAGGCCTTCTTATATTTGTGTCCGCAATGACTCCTTCCACATGCTGAGGTGTATGACAAGGCCTGTAAGTCAACAGTGTGTGCACTGCAAAGACTTTGATGGGTGTCAGAAATGGATAGGATCAATGATTTCTGAGTGGCTGCAGATACCACAAAGAGTTTTGGACAGCCTTTTGTGATATGTGTGGGAACAGAGGTCTGTCTATACTCTCTTAAAATCGCGTGTGCATTTGTGCCTCCAAACCCAAAGCTATTGATCCCTGCTACTCTCTGTGATGACCGACTTGTCTCCCATCTTTCAACTTTTGATGGAATATTTAGATTAAGGGCATTTACATCGATACTTGCACTGTGTTCAGAGTAGAAAACAGAGGGAACAATGGTTTCATGCTTCATCATGAGTAGAACCTTAATGAGTCCGGCCACTCCTGCTGCAGATTCTGTATGTCCAATGTTACCCTTCACAGAGCCGATCTTCAGTGTCTCTGAACCTGGAGGTCGCTCTTTGGCAATGATGTTTGAGATGCTTCCTGCCTCTGTTGGGTCTCCGACTGGGGTTCCAGTTCCATGTGCCTCTATGTAATCGACATCTGCGAGGTCTGACTCTGAGTAGATTCTTCGCAGCAGCTCCTCTTGTTGTGCCATGGAGGGTTTGGTGATTGGAGTGACTGAGTGACCATCCTGGTTGACCGCCGTTTTGCTGACAATACCCCATATTTTGTTCCAGTCCTTGACAGCCTTTATGCATAAAATCAAACCATTGGAAGGGTAGCTGTTATATCTACTGTATGTAATTATTAAATGACATGAAATTACTGTTAAAAAAAGATGTTCTTACATTTTTAAGGGGCTTCAGGAGAACAACCCCGCAGCCCTCGCCTCTACCGTAACCATTTGCTCGGCTGGAGAACGGTTTGCTGGTCCCCTCGGGTGAGATCATCTTCGACTTACTCAGAGCAACAAACACTCTTGGCTCTATGATACAGCTGACACCTCCACACAAAGCCATCTCACAGTCTCCTAGTTGAAAGAGAGAAATAATATGAAAAGAGGAATATTTTAAAAACATTGCCTTGATAAGATCACTTTTTAGGCATGACCTTTGTACCATTTAATACCTTGCTTTATGGCCTGGCAGGCTAAATGTAAGGCCACCAAAGATGAGGAACAGGCGCTGTCAATGGCGAAAGAAGGGCCGGTGAGATTAAAGGTGAAGGAGATTCTATTTGCGGCAACACTCATGGCTGTCCCAGTGCCATTGTAGTGGGTTATTGTAGTGGGATTGTCACTTCGGAGCATCTCGTAATCCCTGTTCATTAGACCTGCAACACCACAATCAAAGAGTAGGGTACAAGTTCTGTTTCACAAAATTGTGCTTGGAATTTCAAATGTATCATGGAGCAATAGTCCCTCACCTATGTAAACCCCAGTTCTGCTTCCGCTGATGGTTTCCATAGCGATTCCTGCATCTTCTAATGCCCTGTATGTACACTGAAGTAGCAGCTTCTGCTGAGGGTCCATGAAATCAGCCTCTGCTTCCGTGATGCCAAAAAACTTGTGATCAAACTCATTGAACCTAGAAATGACATAGAAATAGCAGATGTATCAAATCAAAACATCTCCTAAGAGAGAGATAAACACTTAGTCTGTCATCACAGGACTAATTCTTACCCTTCTATAAGAGCTGCTTTGGTTGTTTGCGTCTTTCCGGGTTTGCTTTCGTCAGCGTCATACCAAAAACTGGTGTCAAACCTTTCTGCTGGAATATCCGTTACACAGTTCTTTCCTTCAAAGAGAACCCTCCAATAATTGTCCAACCCCTCGCCTAAAATAAATAGAACACAATAGGACAAATTTACCTTGGAAGACAGCTAGGAAGACATCTGAATCCTTGCAACAGCGTAATAATGAAGTCATACCTCCAGGGAAATTGCATCCAATCCCAACCACAGCTATGTGGTCATCAGGGTCTTCCATTGTTCCTTTGCGACGGTAGTGGCGTTTCTCTTGGGATTTTGTTGCTTTATTCTTCAAGCCAGAGAGAAATTTTAAGCCTCTCCATTGTGAAGCTCAGTGTTCAGTCCTGGTAGCCGTCTTTGGTCAGAACTAGAGTTGCAGTAGCCTTTATAGATATTTTGTCAGGCATCAGTGAAAAGGGGCTAGAGGACACAACAATACCCCGGCTTGTCGGCTTCATCTGGAACTAAATACACTAATTGTAGGTTAGGATCATTAGGGCAGCAGCAAATGAAGTAAATGAACAGAGCCTTCTTCTTTGCAGACTGGCGAGAGTGTGTATACCAAGAACCTGCCTATACTGGGTCAGGAATCAGAAAGCCCAACTTCACACTATATTTTAGTGTCTTTCAACTCATTCTATTGGTTTTAAGATAAGCAATAAGCTATCTATTTTGCACAAGTCTGTACATATTATTTTGGATGTATTTAATATATTTGTTAAATTCTTACCCTTTTTAAAGCGATGTGAATGCGCCGACACAATCGCTACTTACTCTCATGGTACTCTGCAGTGACAACGAAGGAGGATTTCTATTATTCTATTTTCTCTTACTAAATATTCCAATGTTGTGGTTTACATTACAGCTTGTTTCATTTCCCCCAAATGTAAAAAAAAAAAAAAGTCTAGTTAAACGAAACTTACAAGAGTATGAGTAAGAGAAACCTTTATTTGAGCTTCAAGAAGGCCATTGTCTAAAGGAACAAACAGAAGCACAAAGCCAATTCTTGTACACTCTTACAGTATATACACACATCCCCTCATTTACCAGTTGCAGGTGAATTTAGAACTGGACATGATCGATTACAAATAATTTCAGAATAGGACGACACACCTTTGGGCACTTAAATAAATAAGAACATACAGTAGATATGGGAAAAGCAAATGAAATATATAATTTAGAGGAAAAAACACTCTAATATGAATAGTTCAACAGGGATCATTGTCATCAACTGTACTCTGCTACAACCAAACGGTACATTCTGTACTGAGGTTCTTTAAGGTCCTGTGGTGTTCACCAGTCTGTGCGGATTAAAAATGAGAGACATAGACACAAGAAATTAAATCAATATTTTTCATCCCAATTAACCATGATCTGTGTCCAGGTCATCTGCCTTAGATCCTTAACTTTGATACCAAATATGACTCTGATGTATAGAACTACTACAGAAGTCATCTGCCTTCAGTCGAGTACAACAAGCCCTTGATGAGACCTCAAATATTTGTGAATCACAGTTTTAAATGAATGGAGAAAGTTTATTTTCATCAAGTTTGACTGTGAAGTGCTTTACCTGAAATACCGGAAAATGATAGTCAAAAGGACATTTGAAACTTCATGAGATAAAAATCAAAATAGGGCGAAACAATAATTTGTGTCATCTTCACATTGACAATAAGAGGGATAGAAAAAAATGAAATACAAGGCCTCCAAAAGGCCTGTGCTCAGTTGCACAGCTATATATATACATGATACGAGAGTCTAAAATGTCGGCCGAGGTATCTAGTGGTCCAGCGATTTGCCCTCCAGCACCATCTGGATCTCTTTGGCGTCCAGAGTTTCGTATCTCAGCAGGGCATCGGCGAGCGTCTTGTGCTCCTTGTTGTAAGTCTTCAGGATGTTTCTAGCGCGATCGTACGAGTCCTGGAAATAAGCGGAATTTAGTTTGATCCTAAACCTATGAAGTAAAACATGTTACACATTGATGTATGTTAATGTATATGCAAAATTAAAGACAGATGGGAGTGTTGTGGCAAGCTCACCTTCAGTAGAACTCTGACTTCCTGCTCGATGGCAGCTTGTGTCTCGGGACTCTGCTTGGTTACATCGCCGTAGGTCATGACGCCGAGCTACAACAGAAAATGACATCCTCTGGTTAAACGGACAGTAGACCTTCTCGTGCATTAGTCACTTGCAATTGCATTAAAGTGTTTTTTAAGGGGCAAGGAGTAAGACTGAGCTTTTCATTGTGTCAGGTGTAATAATATGTCATAGTAATGGTCCCGGGAAATGCAGGTTCTGATTTCAACTAAACAATACACCAGTGTCTCACTCTGGGGTTGGAATGGGACACAGGATTTCCCTCTTTGGTTTGAGAGTGAGAAATTTGTTACTGCAGTGTTCGGTTATAATAAAAACAACTTTAAGTGACTCAGTTAGAAACTGAACATTTACACTTAGTTTTGTTCAAAAGCTGTAAATTAAGATCTAGTGGCCCAAAGTGAATCTGCTTCCATAAATTTCAAGCGAGAGCAGTAAAAGTCCTGTGAGAGGACCCTAGGTGAGAGGGTCCGTCTTCTATGCGAGTGGAAAGGACCAAAATTTTGAGTGATCAACTACAAAAAATATTTTTTTTACCTTGTCACTCATGCCGAACCTGGTCACCATCATTTTTGCTATTTTGGTTGCACCATCAAAGTCACTGGAGGCTCCTAAAATAAACGAGAAGAAGAACACTGAAATGAATACCGTATTTGAAAACAATCAAAGCATGTAGTATCTTCATTAATATTATGAAACATTCATTAAAATATTTGATTAGAGGAATAGCATTACTTTTAAACAGAAGCACAATTGCTTGCTTAATTTATCTTGTTGCAGGTACCACAACAGGACTGTCACAGACAAATTAACTAAATAATGTCCTCTTAATTTCGCACCGGTTGTAATGTAGTCATCTCCAAAGATGAGCTCCTCTGCCACTCTGCCGCCCATACTGACGTCCATCTGAGCCAGCAGCTGGGCCCTAGTTTCACTCCAGCGGTCGTTCTCTGGGAGCATGGAGACCTGGAGGACAGAAACATGGAGAATGACTGGTTTGTTTAAGATCCTTAAAAAAATTTTTTTAAAGGACAACTGGATAAGTAGGGAAGTGACAGAAAGATGCTCACATGGCCGAGAGTTGGTCCCCGGGGCATGATTGTGGCCTTGTTGATGGGCATTGCGTCTTTGGTGAAATAGGCCACGATGGCATGGCCGGACTCGTGGTAGGCAGTGATGGTCTTGTTCTTCTTGTCGATTTCAACACTCTTCCTCTCAGGGCCTGGCATGAAAAGGACACAATAAAAAGGGTTAAAATATTTTAAATGCTTTTTACTTTTCATGTTCTCACTCATTAACATTCCTCCCATCTCTTATCTAGAGTGCGACTCGGTAATCTGTGTCATGTGACGGTGATTTTGAGGGGCTGCAGAGCAGATCTGAACACCGGCGTGTACTAACCCATGAGGATCTTGTCCTTTGCAAACTCCAGGTCCTTCATTGTGACCATCTCTTTCTCGTCCACGGCCGCCTTCAGGGCCGCCTGGTTGACCAGGTTCTCGAGCTCCGCACCCGAGAATCCCACTGTGCCCCGGGCAATGATTTCCGCCTCCACGGCTAAAAGAACACACACACACAACAGCTTTCTTTATAAGAGGTGACCAGCAATCAGAAGACAATAGTGTCCTTTAAAAAGTTTTTCAGTTGCTGAGTTTGGACTTACCAGTGTCCACTTTAATCTTGGAGAGGTACCAGTTGAGAATTTCCGTGCGTCCTTTCACATCGGGGCGAGGTACGGTCACCTGCATGTCGAACCTCCCCGGCCGAACCAGAGCGCTGAGAAGTAGAACAGAAGTTGCAGTAATTAAATGTCAACTTTTAAAAAAAATGAATGCCAGTGAGACCACCGGGATGCAGATTTTTTTTTGTCCTAAACTTTACGTTTTTAAATGTAAATGTTTAATGTTTGACATTAATTTCTAATACTAAATTAGTTCCTGTAACTGATGCCAAAGGGGCCAATTCATACTATCATGTGTTTGTTTTTTCCATGTGCATGAATAGACAGATTCAGACAGTGACATACTGAAACTAGGACGAGGCTGAAAGGTTTAAACAGGCCGAGGATCGATTGAAGGACAAAGTTTACAAAGAGAGAGGCAAGAGAACGGCAATAGTTTTTCATTTATTAACTATATGTACATCTCTTTATTTTTTTTAAAACTGAAACATACTTATCCAGAGCCTCAGCAAAGTTTGTAGCACCAATAACGATGACTCCTTCATTTGGTTTGAACCTGGAAAATAGCAGAACATTGACATAAGGGAATGAAAGTTCTCAACAGCAACATTTTATTTACGCTCTGATGTGTAAAATATTAATACAATAAAACGGACCCGTCCATTTCAGCCAGCAGCTGGTTAATGGTTTGTCTGGAGTACGGATGCATAGGCGACTCGATCCTCTTCCCTCCAACACTGTCCAGCTCGTCGATGAAGATGACGCAGGGAGCGTTCGCTTTTGCTTCCTCTGCAAAACCACAAAAACGAAAAAAAAGAAAAAGAGAGAATGTACTTGTGAGGCCACATCCCTTAACAGGTTTGCTAACAAGTTTCTCACATCCAGCAAAAAACCCACTGAAGAGGTTCCTGATGCGGCCCGCGCCCACACCCACAAACATCTCGTCAAACTCGGATCCGGAGGCGTAGTAGAAAGGCACGTCGGCCTCTCCGGAAACGGCTCGCGCCAGCAGAGTCTTTCCCGTGCCTGGTGGACCGACGAGGAGGATCCCTGAGAGGAGAACGGAGGGGGAAAACAAATCAAAATCAAATTGACCAAAAGATTATTTGCCCAAATGGAAGGATGGACGGAATTTAAAATCAGAGGAAAACGGGAACACGTGAATAAAGTTTCGTCGTAATACCTTTCGGCAGCTTTCCACCCAGAACGGTAAACTTCTGCGGGTTCTTGAGGAACTCGACGACCTCTTGCAATTCGTTCTTCGCCTCCTCCACTCCCTTGACGTGCTCAAATGTCACATTCTTCATCTGGACAGGGTCGACCGCTGAGTCCAGACCAGTTGTGGTGCGGAACCTCACTGTGAAATCCCACAGAAGAGCTTCATTAGTACAGTTAGACCATTTCTTTATACATTATACAGCTGTCGGCTGCATCATGCCTAATGCAGCAAAACATTTAAATACGATGATCCAAATGTGTGCTGCTTTTCCACATTCTTCCAACTATTGGAATAGTTCCAGCACATGGGAATGAAAAAATACACATTTGATATAGATATGTCAGTAGCCAGTCACACTCTATATGCACACCATATAAGACATAAAAAGTCCTTAACCTGTTAGTGAGCCAACTGAAAACATACCGCAATCGAATATCTAATCCGCAAGAAGACGCCAACCTTATTGTTTAATGCTTGGGAGCATCGGCCATAATTTACAGTATGCATGTAGGGTTGTGGGGGTTGATTTGCAACCGTGAGGAAAGAATCAAAAACTGAAACAAACCAGCATTAGAAAAGGAGCCTTTACCCGAGAAAAACGGGGTTCTGGAAAGGCCATAGATCCCGATGATTAGGAGGGCCAACAGGATCAGCCTGGTTCTCCTCAGCGCCTCTGTCAAACCAGGGCAGAGGAAAAAAATTAGCTATGAGACACGATAAGATAAGATACCAGCAAATGCTTTGCTTGTATCAGGTTTATTTTCTTTCAAAACAGATAACTGTGGAGCCTTGTTGCCAAGTGAGCGAGCCACATGCCTTGTGTTCGCTGAGTAAAAGCCTGGGACCTCATGAACCCCTCGGTGAAACCCGTCTTGAAAGCCTCCTGCTGGTTCTCTGGGAGGCTCTTTTGTTTCACCAGTTGGTCCAGCGTCTGTGCCTCGGCCGCCTTTTCCCTCAGGAGAAACCCCTGTGAGGGGAAAACACAGGAAGATAAACTTCACACACTGGGGGAAAAACAATTAATGTACGTTAATCAGAGAGCTAGAATTGTGCAGTGACATGCCGACCTTCATAAAGGATGGTGTGTAGCCCTCAGACTCCACTGAACCGTCATCACTAGTCACGGTTCGTCTGGATCTCGATCTAAATGTCTTGAAACCTCGACTCTGCACCAACACTGAAACATTAACCACAGAGCCCTTAACACACACAGAACTTAGACACAACAGATTCAATATTCATATTCAATTTCTTACCAGGCAAAAATTGTAGCTGGGAGCAGACCTCTTTTAGAGGACTGTGGTATTGTCTGTGGAATATGGGAGAGCCGAACACCTCCAACCTTCTGTGGGAAAACCCTGAGAGACAAACGAAAAGCATAAAAGTTAATTTTTCCGTAACGAAACATTGCAAACTAATTTCATTCACTAGCAATAATATTCTCTCTGGCTACGACAGCTTTACGCTAAGCTCATCACCATGCTTGTTGTGGAAGAAGCTGTTGGCGGACACGTGACTCGTCCTCCATGCCGACGGGACGGCGAGAGGTTCTTGTGGTCCTGGTGTGGGCAGTAGCCGGCTGACCAGCTCGTCCAGCTGGCTCGCCCTGATCTCCGAGAGGCCAAGATCCCTCAGACTCACAGCGGGCTATGAAGAAAAAGAGAAAACCAATGTAGGTTATCTACACCTCTATTAACAGGGTAATAACCCATGAGAGGATACGTGGCATTCGGAGACTCTTTCAGTTACTTTTGTCAGACACAAAATATGGATCTGTCCCTTCAAAAATCTGTGTGTGTGTGAGACCAAAGTCATGGTCGATTGTGTACTAATGCATCCATCCACGGTGTCGAAAAAACTCACCTCTTTGAGAAAGGAGCCGTGATCCGAAGCGAAGTCTTTGTGCAGGGTCTGGACTGAAGCGGTGGCCGAGTTCTTCAGGGAGTTGAGGGCATTGATGAGCTGGCTGAGGGGCACTATCATCTGGCGGACACATCAGAACCAGAGGAGGGTGAGGGAACAGGCGTCCAACGTGTTGTGCGAGGTATTGCATGTAGGGAAATTTTTTTTATATATTTCTTCTCTATTGGATTTCAAGTGCAGGACTGTTATGTCAATGTTGATCAGTCTGACTCGACACTGCTCCCCGTACGTCAGAAGTATGACAGTTATGTAAACTCGGCTCTTCGGAGCTTAGGTTGGTTAGTACCCTTCAATTCACCTTAATCCGGCCTGTGGTCGGATTTATCCTTTTGCTGGAGTCCAGATCGAAACCGCGCGTTTGGGCGAATGCCCGCGTTGGAATCGATCACCGACACGGCGTGATGTAATTGCGAACGCAAGGCTAGCCGTGTCTCGTACATGCTAACGTTAGCCTAGCCGGATTGTCATTGACCGTAAGAGGGTTTAATGACAAAAGCGACGTCGGAGGCACAAGAGGCTCCGATTGCTATACGTCACCAACAACACTGACATTAAGTGAAATACACAAATACACACGAGTTGTCCGGTTAGCAACATGTCAACATTGGCTAGCTAATTCAAAAACAGCTAATATCCGGTGGGTTTACTGTACCTGCTGTGGCTGAAACGATGTCGACAGCGAGAACATTTTCACCAAGTGATAGTCGACCGAACACAAACGTAGGAGGGGTGCTCGTATGAGGACAGACCCTCTATGGTCGCAACATGAATGAAGGAGTCCTCCCGGCGGCGTTGTCCTCTTCTGTTTCCCCCTGTTGTACAACTTTCGGGCCGCTTAGCTAACAGGCAGCAAATGGATTCTGATTCTGCGACGTCCGAGGTCAAACGGACTACAAAATGACGTCAGAGGGCGTCACGTCGCGTGTCGTTACATGACCCGTGGAATCCACACCAAAATCTGGTCAAATAAATTCTCAAACTTTATTTGAATAATATATATAAATATAAATATAAATATACATTTAAATTTAAATATATTTTATTCATATTTCAGCTAAGTTACTTTCGAGAGGGAATGTTCGGCTGTTACTACATCTCAACGGCATTTCGTGCCCCTTGCTGCCTGATCAAAAATAAAATGTTAAAAATAAAAGTCTCCTTCAGAAAGCTGTATAAGTTCGTGTATTCATATCAATGTAATGTCACTGTTAAATCTCCAGACGAAAACAAACGGTCAACTCGCCACAGCACACGTTAAGGGGGCGCGTCGTCCTTTTGCGTACAGGCACGCGGATTTGAAAGGTCGGAGGACCCCGCGGAAGAACGGCGGACATTTTCAAATTTTCAAAACAAACCCGGCTGGTTGTTGTTGTTCTTCTTCTTCTACCATGCGAAGTGTCCACTTGGCACTTGCAGCTGTTACAGACCACGGGCAAATCTTCATTTGAAACCAGCTTTATTCACCATGGACGCGGGCGAGAAGCACGACGACGGCGGCAGAAGTGAGAAAACGGCGGAAGTTCCCAAAGCGCCGTCCATCGAGGATTTCGCCGTTTTGAAGCCCGTCAGCCGCGGCGCCTTCGGCAAAGTCTACCTCGCCCGGAAGAAGTGCAACGCGCGCTTATACGCCATCAAGGTGAGTTTATTCCGTCGTGAACAACACCCAAGCACCTAACGGACACACTCGGCTAAGGTAAAATACCGGTTTTTAAAATCCTCCAGGTGATGAAGAAAGCAAACATGGTCGACAAGAACATGACGGGGCAGATGAAGGCAGAGAGAGACGCCCTGGCTCTGAGCAAAAGCCCCTTCGTGGTTCACCTGTTCTACTCCCTCCAGACAGCCACCAAAATCTACCTGGTAACAGCCCCACAACACATGGCAGCAACACACATTAAACAGTAAAGCAACTTTTTTTGTGAAGTTTTTGTACATTCAAATCCGTGACTTCCTGTTGCTCGCAGGTAATGGAGTACCTCATCGGCGGCGATGTCAAGTCTCTGCTTCACATCTACGGCTATTTCGACCAGGACATGGCCGTGAAGTACATTTCAGAGGTCGCTCTGGCTTTGGACTACCTTCACCGGCACGGCATAATCCACAGGTGCCGTATGATCCTACGCTTTGGATGTCATTAAATGTGCACAGCACGTGGCGACGAATGCTTCGCTGACGGTTGTCTGCAATTTCTGCCTCGTAGGGACGTGAAGCCGGACAACATGCTCATCACCAACGAAGGTCACATCAAGCTGACGGACTTCGGTCTCTCGAAAGTCAAGCTTGACCGAGGTAGGGACGTCCCGGCGGTTCGAAGATACAGTACGACGATCCCCGCTCGTTTTGAAAGTTAAAATATCCAATTTTTGTATTTCAATATCAGAGCTGAGTCTTATGGATATCCTCAACACCCCGTCCTTTGCTAAACCGAAGAAAGACTATTTCCGCACGCCGGGTCAGATCCTCTCCTTGATCAGCTCCCTCGGATTTGTAAGTACGGTTATCTCTCCTTTTTTTTTTTTCATGAAGTGATTGCAAAAGTTCCATGCATTGTTTTGTTTGTGTAGGAAAAATGACTCCTCCTTTATTTTTATTCAAACACAGAACACGCCCACAGAGGAAGGCAGGCGCCACTGCAGCGCGTCTGCGTTGTCCTCCCCCCTGTCCTGTGGCCGGATAAATAAACAGAAGAACAACTCTCTCGGCTCTCCCCTGATGAAGACGAGAGATCAGCCGTACTCTCCGGCTCACTACTCTTTGAAATTGGGTGTGTCATCATAGTAGCGCTATCTTACGTTTTTTCTCCCCATTTCATTTCCATTTGTTAAGACTGATATTCGTTTGCATTGTTTAATTCGTTCATTAAAAAAAGCGGTGTGTCTGATCATATTTTTTTCCCAACGTATTTGCGCTGTCTCCACTAGGACACAACAACTGTGTGTTCAGTCCTCACAACCTGACGAGGAATCTGACCCCCACGCTGCTGAAGACCAGGAAGAGGTTTGAGACGATGAGCGCGGGCGACACCACCGACACCGAAGGTGCCATCAGTCCGCTGTGGGAGTGCGAGGAGGTCGGTGATCTCTGACCTTTAACTATAAAATAACCTATAATGTCATTAAATATTAAATATTCAAAAAGTCATGCTTTCTTTTTCTAATTCTATGTTTTTCTTGACATTTTACCTCTTGTGTGTAAAATGTCTATAGTGCCAACTGGTGTTTTCTTTATTTCTTCTTCAGAAAGAAAATGAACACGCTAAAGAACATAAGGGACGGCAGCCCAAACAGGACTTTGTGCCCAGCAAAAATCTGCTCACTAGGTCAAATCTAGACCGACTTGCACAAAAGAGGCCTCACACCAACAAACTGGAGTCTGGTTGTGGTTCCACAGCTCCGGATGATATTTGTCCTTTGGGGACAGACGACAAGTGTCAAACTGCTGCGGTTCCCTCGTCGGTGAAGAGATCGTTTTCAGACGTAGAGATGAGCCCGGAGGCGGTGGAGATCCAGGCCAAAAAGAGCAACGCGGACTACAGAAGATGCTGCGAGATTCCCAAAGAGACCACTGGCCTGACGGGGACATTCTGCACCATCCAGATAGGCGACTTCCTGGCCTCCACTGTGGAGGGGACCGGGTCGGCTGACGACCGGGGACCAAAGCGCTCCAGTCCCATCACCGTGACCAAAACCCTGTTTTGTGAAGCGGAAGAGCCAGCGGAGGACGCGTGTGACGATGACGGCGCCAAAGACCTGTCACGTTCGAGTTTCACGTCGCCATTCCTGGCGAACGGCGACGTCTGCAGGAGCTTGAGCCTGGACTCCGACGGGTCCATGAACGAGACGTCCCTCACCATGGAGAGCCAGTCATCGCGTTTGTGTCGAGGGGAAAACCAAGACTCATCCATCAACGAATCGATGCCACGTACTCCCTCTGCTGCCGCCGCTACGGAAACGCCCAAACACCGGCCCGCCGGCCAGAGAGGTGACTCCCACTGTTCCTCTCTCAACCAGCTTTCCGACCTGGCCGGCCGCACGGCACAATCCCCCTGCTTCCTCAAGCCGAGGAACGTTGTGATGTTCCGCAGCTACTGCAGCTCCATCAACCGCTCCAACATGTCGGGGGTGTCCCGACTCAGCTTCGGCTCGGTGGAGGCCATGGACGTGTCCACGCCGGCGTCGCGTGGCGTCGCTACGCCGGTGCAGAACAGAGGCGACTCCGGCGGCTCCTCTCTCTGTCGGGTAGGGTTGAAGTTCACTGTCCTCGGCTCGACTGGGAAAGAAATCAGCTGTTCAGTTATTTGCTTTTAGCTGTCACTTGATAGTTACATCAATAATCCCAATAGATATTTTTTACTCTTGTGCGCTAGAGTTATCATCTTGCACTCACAAGATCACATTAGAAGTCTCAAAGTGGGAATTGAGAGGAGAGGATTGAAAAAAATCCTCTTTCAGGACATTGAGGATGCTCTTTAGCAAACAAGTACAATAGACTGAGACTTGTACTACCTTTTAAAAAAGCTTGAAATGTGTTTTATGGTTTGTCTTCAATAGTTTTTGAGCACGTATTAATTAAAACTGAGTGAAATTGAAAATCTCACAAAATATTTACAGAAAGGCGTTTGTTCTGTATGTGTCCAATAGTTGAAATGTTGTTTTTTTGAATAATTAATTTGTCACCTGAGCAAAAATCTGTGACACACATTTTTATAATCAATTAATTGTTTAAGTTATATTCTAAGTAAAAATATGAAAAAAATTCCAGCTTTTTGAATTTGCTCTTCAATGACAAGAAATTACATATGGTAATTTGGACTTTAGGATTTCTGATCAGTGTCTTTCCACTATTTTCCGACATTTTACAGAATTATGGTTAAACACTGAATTAGTAAAATAATCATCAGATTAACCGATAATAAAAATAATAAGTCATTTGGTCATTTTTTCTCTATCTCTCATTTCAGACGCCCCTGCCCACGTCCACCTCCCACACCCCCTTCAGGACCCCGAAGAGCGTCCGCAGGGGCGCGCTGCCCGTTGAGGGGGCGCCCATTTTAGGAACCCCGGACTATTTGGCCCCGGAGCTTCTTCTGGGGAAACCACACGGTAAGAGTGGGAAAGAAAAGCTCTCTAGTTCAACAAACACACGGCCGGTCTGACAGTTGGATGTTTGAGATTGTGGCCCCCTTGTGACAAAGCGTTCTCTTTTAGTTTCAGGAAGTGGTCAGTGTGGTAAGTTTGTCGTGACATGGCTGCTGCTTTTTGCGAGCATGTTTGCCCAGCCTGCTAATGCCCTACAGGAAACGAGCTGATTTCCCTGTTTTTACCCCCCATCCCATGCCCGCTGTTTCTGTTTCTACCCTTTGTTTTGGTGAACAAACTCTGGGGCCTGATTGGAGGGAGAAGGGGACGGCATTTAAAAAAAAAACAAAAAAAAAGTGTGAACACAATAAGTCTCCTATCATTGAGCTCACACCGCTGTTGGGGAATCGGATTTTCTGAGGCTGACCTGCTTTTAACTGGTTGGGTTTTTGCTGCTCAGTGAGCTGTGGCACTGGATTTTATTCATCTAATAATCATAATAACCTGTTGTTTTAACGTGCTCTTATTCACTGCGATGTTGACATGCAGAGGGCAGTGTTCACTAGTATTGCGGCACGATTGCTGGTTCTGAGTTCACGCCCCGTCACATGAATGATCCTGTTTGGCAGCTTTTATTCATCTGCTACCAAGTATTTGTTTTTTTCTTCACTTGTTTATAGGTCTTTATAATAACTAATTGTTAGTGCTCGGATAGAGCTGCAACAGTTAATGGCTCAGTTATCGACAGCTAAATTAATCGCCAGCTATTTTTTTTAATAGATAAACTGCTTCAAGTAGTTTTTTATGAAAAAAAAAAAAGTCAGAATTCTCTCATTTCAGCTTCTCTGTAACAGTAAACTAAATATCTTTGGTGTGTGGACAAAACAAAGCTCATCTCGGTGGTTTGGGAAACTCGATCAACATTTTTCACCTATTTCATAACATTTCATGGACCAAACAACTAATCGACAGATGAATCGATAATGAAAATAATCGTTAGTTGCAGCTAGTTATTGAAAAGCGATATTCTTGAAAAAATCTTTTATTTTCGTGGGATTATAAAGACAGGTAGGCCCATCTCAGGTTCCATCTAGACTTCCTTTGTTTATAAATGTGTCCCACCGAATCCACGTGTGAATGAAATGTGAGGAATTTCAAAATCTCGACTCGCTCCTTGATCCATAAACTAACCTAGTCCCTGCTTCTGCCACGGCGGTGCACTTTAGTGAGCCATTTAGTGAACACGCTAATAATAACTGGAAGTTACGGGGGGGTGTGGCGTGTTGACCCCCAGCGGCCTCACGAGACGTGACTTTTCCTCTGCCTCCTCACGCAGACTGCCGGGTGGACTGGTGGGCGCTGGGCGTGTGCCTGTTCGAGTTCCTCACGGGCGTGCCGCCCTTCAACGACGAGACGCCGCAGCTGGTTTTCCAGAATATTCTCAACAGAGGTGGGGTTTGGTCTCTTTATCATTTACATCACCCAACCACAAGGCGATTCATTTAGTCTGGAGGTTGAAAAGGAATTAAAAATGTTAATAATGACACCCTTTTTTTTTTTGTCAGACATCCCGTGGCCCGAGGGAGAGGAGGAGCTGTCTGAGAATTCAAGAAATGCCATTGAAATCCTCCTGACAATGGACATGACGAAACGGGCAGGTCTCAAGGGTGAGGACAACTCTTCCTTTAAATAAATCGGATTATTTGATTTTACAACTGATTGAGAGCGAGCTCCCTAACATGCAGGACAGAAGTGGCCTATTTTAATGTACTCAATTATGACTGAAAGGGAAATTCAGTCCGGTTGCTGTACATTAGTAATATTCTTTGTATCCCTTATTTAACCATGAAGGTCTCATTGAGATCAAATATATCTTCTGCCAGGGGAGTCCTCCTGGTCAATATGGCTGCAACCAACGATTCATTTCATCATTGATTAATCTGTTGATTATTTTCTCGATTAATCGATCAGTTGTTTCGTCCATAAAATTGTGAAAAATGCAGATCGTGTTTCCCTAAACCCCAAGATGATGTTTTGGTTCGTCCACACACCAAAGATATTCAGTTTACTGTCACTGAGGAGCAAACAAACCAGAAAATATTCAAATGTAAGAAGCTAAAATCAGAGAATTTTGCCTTTTTTCCCCATAAAAACGACCCGAACCGATTAATCGATCATCAAAATAGTTGCCGATTAATTTAGTAGTCGATTACTAATCGATTTAACTGTGTCAGCTCTACTGGTCAAGATGGGCAGCAATCAAATAAAAAAAGTTCCATATTTTAATAACAAGCTGGAACAGAAACATAATTAAAAACAGCAAACAGACAGAAACATAAAGGGATAACAATAAGAAAATGAATTCAATATCATGTGAAAAGCAGTGACATAACTATGAATTCTATATTCGATGAACATGCCAACTAAGAGAGGGTAAAGATTCCAGGTGTAGCCTCATTCCAAGCCTGCGGGGCATGAAAGCAAAAGGCAGATTGCCCGGAATTTTCTCTTGATGAGAATTCAAACGAGATTTTGTCTCTCATCAACATCCACCCACAGAACTCCAGCGCCATCCCCTGTTTGGCGGCCTGGACTGGGACAACCTGTCCAACCAGCCCATGCCCTTCATCCCTCAGCCCGAGGACGAGACGGACACCTCGTACTTCGAGGCCAGAAACAACGCGCAGCACATCAACGTGTCCGGCTTCAGCTTATAGTTCTATAGGTGAAACAAATCGGATCCGTCGTACAAATAAATACACAAGGTGGATTCTGGGCTGATATTCTTTAAAAGAAAGATTTCACGTACGTGCAATCACTGGTCATGAGAATCAGGTAAAAGCTGAATCTGTTGGTCTATGAGTAGTAGAAAGAGAATTTCTTTCAAGTGTTATCATATTATGTTCAGTAGTTCTGGCTCTTAAAAGTAGATTAGGTTCTTCCGTTATTTGCTACCGATAAAGCAAATTGGTTTCTGTGTTGTTCTGGCGTTGTTTTGATTAAACATAAAATAATTTGCATTGTATGTAAACTCATGTTAATGTGGCAAACTCTACCTGGTGGTGAATCTAACTTTCCATGCCGATATTTTTTTTGTTCTTTTCGTCTTTGTAACGTTCCCCCCGCTGTAAGAAAAACATCTTAATATATTCATGAATAGTTTATTTTATTTGTAAATCTTGTTTATAGCATTTACTTCCGTTTTAAGACCCGAGTGTGTCCTTTGTACCCTGCTGCTTTTATGTCACTTGTAATTTTGACGTGACATCATCGTCCACTGTCCATTTTCAACACTACTGGTTTTTCTTTTTTAAAATAAGTTCACTAGGCGCCTCGCAACTTCTTGAAATTTTTATCTTGTTCACTCTTAGAAAAAAGGAAAATACAAATAAAATCTGTTTGTAACATGATGTACTTTGTGCTTTCGCTTGTTTAGTTACTAAACAAAATCAAATATTGAAAATCATGCATGTTTGAACATTTTAGGATATTCGCACTTCTGATTGGCTGAAATGAAGGCGACTGAACACATTTCACATTGTCAATTGGACAAATTTATTTGAAATAATCTGGACAAAACGTACGGCGCGTTATGAAAATTTTTATTTTTTTAGGCTTGGATTATCACATGCAAGACACACTCCGCTTCAGAGAGAAGCGCGAGAAAGCTCAGAGCGCACATCTTCAGTAGAAAGTTAAAACTATTGTTATTAAAACATAATGGCTCTGCAAAGATTTGGTGCTACCGCAGATGCAAACCTCTGTGAATATGAAATAATATGTCTATGTTTATAATAAAACACGGGATGCAATTAAAATATTGCATTTTCTTTTAAATCATCTCAACTGTAGAGCTGTTGTATACAATTCATGTTGTGTCGCTCTCGCTGCTATCCAAAATATTTCAGGATTAATATCAACTCAAAAAATTTACAATTTTCATACCAACACATTTAAACATAATTAAAATCATACAACAGACAATGCGACGGACAGTGACGATGGATAATCAGATGGTGTCAACGCTAGGTAGTGTGATTATTGATTAATGTCAATTTGGTCCTGAAATACAAACGGTAATGCCGACATATGAGAATGTTATGATAATCATAATAATGCCACCTTGCGACTTGCGTGCTGTTGAGGCACTTTTTTCTTTATTATTATTTTGGAAACATTTAAAAAGTGGAGAGGCTCAGTCAGATCGTCCAGATGTGACGCGCTGTTGAAAACCTATACAACGACATTTATCAATCGTATTAAAAACATAAATCTGTGAGGCTCGCTAAAAGCAATAAATATTAACTTATTCTCACAATTAAAAAAGAAGAAAAAAATCTCACATATATCAACATATTATTACATTCAATCCTTCCGCTCTACACTACAGTTCTGTTTTTATTATAGCAGCATTGCCTTGGCAACTAAAAACAAAATTAAAAAGTGAATCGTTAAGAATTTATAAACACATCAAGCTATTTTTTCGCCCCACGACGAACAAAAAAGGTATCAGGCCTTTTTTCTTTGTGCAGCAAAAAGTTATGGAAACAACTTCGGAAAGCTTCCGTCGACTCTTCTCCTCCTCTCAACACGAGGAAGAGATACCCAGTATCAGTGGCGCGTCGTCACGATCGCAGGATCCGGGGAGTCACACCTTCACGTTTCTTTTTGAATTCCACATCCAAAGTGCAACTCTTCTGAGAGACGTCTTCCTCTCGCTCGTCACTCCGGGCGCCTCCTTCATAGTGCAAAAGCAAATTACTAGGCTGTGGGTCTAAGCAGAGGGAGGAGGGGGTGCGGTAGTTACAACGGAGGCAGGTTCAATTGATTCGTCTGTTGAAAAGGAGAAAGACAAAAAGGGGGTTCGATTTGTGCGTTGATGGGGAATTTCATGGTTGTGTGTATATTTTTTTCCACCACACAACTACCTTCTCCTCCTCTGCAGGTACAGGCGGATTAGCCACTGAACCACAAACGGCCAAGTCACGGCGAAGGCCAGACTGGCGGGAGAAATGTCAAAAGGCCACCAGGATGGCTTCTGGGGGAAAAAAGAGAAAAATAATTAGCGAGAACAACGTAATTTCAAATGAAACCCGTGACTTGATTTCCGGAAAATATCCACGTGAGCGCATGTGAGAATAGAGCAGGAAAATTGGGCATGTTGACGACTTTAAACAAAAACTCTGCTTTCTGTAGAGCTGTGAGTGAAAGCTAAGAGAATATATTCAGACCGTTTACCTGACTCCTCTTAATCAATGGGGCTGATGCATAATTTGGAGACTGAGCCGCTGATCTTGCCTGTAAAGGAAAAAAGTTACGTTGATAAACTTCACCCTCGTACAAGTAACGCTGCAAATGGTATTTCAAAGGAAATTGCATAATTTTATCAAGTTCGCTACAGGTTTTATTCTATGAACCCGCACGGCCATTGAATGACGACTTCTGAGAAATTTCCTTCAAATTCTGTATGCAAATTCCCAGGTTATGCTCAATCAAAATATTGGTGACCCCAAAAAATATTGTCATGCAGATAATATCCATATAAACTTGTATGTTGAGTTAAAGAAAGATCTGTCAACCCATTCACGAGCTACAGTCTAATGTTTTATATAGCGACTCGTGCAGAGTTGGGGTCAACTGTTCCCGTGAATTTGGGGTTTCTTTCTGAGAGGGGCACACAGTCGCTCTGACCTGACTGGCGGTCAGAGCCTCCAGGGTGTGCAGCCTCTCCAGGACGCTCTGCATGTCCTCCTGCAGTCGGGCCAGCGCCACGACGATCTGCTCGTTCAGGCTCCCGCCGGGTGTCGCCGCTCCCCCCGAGCGTCGCCGCTCCCCGTCGTCGCAGGCCCCGTGCGACGGCACCAGAGCCCCGGAGCCGCCGCGCCCCGGAGACCTGGAGCCTTAACGAAAAAAGATTTATAATTAATACGTTCAAAAAGCTTCATCAACAGGTCACGTGCAGACCATAGGTTCTCGGGAGTATCAGTGTCCCGTTGGAGCATCCTCACCTCGTCCTCCTCGTCCTCCTCTGACCACGTCCGCGTCCGGCCTATGACTCTGCGACATTGTCCCGCCGGGCTCTCCGTCTTCCCCTCCGCACCGGACGACCTCCGGCGGAGCCTGAAGGTCCTCTCCGATCCCCTGCGTTGCCTCCGGAGGAGGAGGCGGCTGCGGCGCGTGGCTCTCCTCGTCGCCCAGCTCGTCCAGAGAGCGGCTGCGATCTGGGCTCTGGAGAGGAGGAGGAGACACATAAGAATGAGTCGATGGTGTATCGATAAACATAATCGTGTTTTTTCTCAAGTCGTTCGCTTGCCTCTTCCTGTCCGAACTGGTCCACGGAGTCGCAGTAGACTTCGCTGTCAGAGTCGCTGGCCACATGGCTGGGACCAGACGCGTAGGCGCTGGGATCTGAGATCAAACACAAAGAGGACAGGTACAAAAAAAAAAAAGGTCAGACTCTCGCTGTGTTGTCATATGGTGATGCACAAGCTCTCAGGTTGCCATTTTAAAAACATTTCACAAATGAACACGTCGCTTCCCTTACCCGCGTGGTGGCCATTGAGCAGAGGCTCGCCGTTCGGAGGGAACCCGGAGTGGCTCCCATTGGTCAGATGGGCGACACCGTTCACAACTTTACCGTTCGCCAGGGGCGCTTTGTGTCTCCTGGCTGAACTCTTCTTCTTTGGCTGAGCAGCTGCTGGTTTTCTGTCTGAAATCAAATCTGTGACACACGGAGAATAAAATAAATCAATAAAAATCTATATCTGATACTCGGACACAATTTTAGTTTCTGTATTAAAACTCTTACCTTTTCTGACCTCCCTTATTCCTGCCTCTTCCTCTTCCTCCTCCTCCTCTTCGTCGTCCTCCTCATCCTCCTCCTCCTCCTCATCCTCTTCGTCTTCCTCCTCTGCCTCTTCCTCCACCTCCTTGGGTTTGAGCCTGGCGGGCCGGGTCTCCAGAGTGCCGTTCATCTCCATGCTCCTGATGATGCTCTTCGTGACGCTCTTCGACGGCATCGAATTCAACATTGTGCCAAACCCTGAGCGGCAGAAGGGAACTTGTTACGAGGTTGTAAAACAAAAAAACTTAATTATTGAAATTAAAGCAACTTTTTCATAAGTCACAAGAGGTTTAAGAGATCACTAGGGCTGCAACTAACGATTGTTTTCATTATCGTCTAATCTGACGGTTTGTTGTTTGGTCCATAAAATGTCATAAAATGGTGAAAAATGATCGATCGTGTTTCCCAAACTCCAAGATGATGTTTTGTTTTGTCCACACACCAACGATATCCTGTTTACTGTCCTGAAGGAGCAAAGAATCCAGAAAATATTCACATTAAGAAGCTGAAATCAGAGAATTCTTCATTAAAACTCCGATAACTAATCGATTAACTGTTGCAGCTCTAGATATATCCCAGTATATCCCAGTTTTTTACAAAATACTTCCACCTGGAGTTATCAGTTTTAAACCGACGTTCAGATTTCTGATTGCGAGAGAAACCTTTAATGTGTTTAGCCACATGATTTGTTCTGCTAACTAAGTGCGTGTATCACGACTGCTAAAAAAAAAAGCAGCACGAAAAGCATCGGAGCTACAACACCACACACACGTGCTAAAACTAAACCACCAGACTCTTGAAGCATTTTCAGGGTCATGTACTTGCCTTCCAGCTGCCTAGCAAACAGAGTCAAACGGGCTGAGCATATGAACAAGAGGCAAATTATTAAAAACAAAACAAATAACAGGGTTAAGCTTCCACAAGCTGTTTCATCACAGATTAACGTGACGGAGGAGAAGAAGTGCTTACCTGTGCTCAGGTCCGATATCTGCGTGATCTTCTTCTTCTCGTCCACCAGCTCGTAGAACGGGCCGAGGACGCGCAGCAGCTCCTCCACCTCGTCCGTCATGGGCATGCCCTCCAGGATCTGTGCGCATCCAACACGACAGTCCCAATTTTTTTAATCTTGTGATGAGTTAAAAAAGGAAGGTGTGACTTTAAAGGGGGCAGTGAACGATTTTTGGGGAACATACCAGTTTCATTTCCTCGACATAGGCTGCCATCGCTTCTTCTTTGGACATGTCTCCGAGAGAATCCCACGCATCCCTGGTGAATGAAAACAAAAGGCGTTATTACAGAATGTTTCACTGTAAAAAGTCCATGTCAGTTTCCATTTCTGTTTTGTGCCAGTTTTGTTACTTTGTCAACAAGGCCTGGTTATCTGACAGTCTGCCCTTTGTCAGCCGTGGGCTCAAAGAGCTGACGGACAAGAACGTACAGCTAATTTTACCACTTTTCCTCATAAACTTGGAGGGAATCACACCATCGCATGGGGGAGAGAAGCTTCCCCCCGGCCCAGTGTGGGTGAGAGGTCGCATTCCCAAGTCGCGTTTCAGTCCAAAGATCACCCACCACCCAGCAGCACCACCTGGAGGATCGCCAAGGTCTGAGAGAAATCCCAGTTCAGAGCCGTCGGCCGTGTTTTGCACACGGAGGTCAAACTGGGTGAAAAGCTAAACGTTGTGCAACGTGCTCACATCATCTGACACGGTGCAAAACTTCCTGAATTTCACTCCGCGACGTCAGTGCAACTTTTCTTTGAGGGAGAATCACTATTCAAACTGATATACACCCCTTTTGATATATAGACAACATTTTGACTGATCTCCCACCATTTTGCTTTGCCAACTGCGTCCCAGAAGCCGGGTCGCGGGATGTTGCACGCTCCCACGGTCGCCTGTTTGTAAAAACTGTAGAACTTGAGCATCATGTCATTAGATGGCTGGAAGGGACCTGGAAGACAGGAGGAATTTGAGTTATATAAACTTCCATTCCCTTACATTTCTGTTTAGCCTTTCAAGAGTCACTGCTGTGGATAGTGCACTTAAGACCTCGGGAAGGAAAGCGTCTGCACTCGACGCTGCAAGTAAAGTGGATTAAAACCCTTTTTAAACCGCACGAGATCCCCCGGCAGACCAAGCTGTTGCCCTGCGTCTCGCTAAAGTAGGTCTGACACAGGTCTACTTGAACCCTGGGCGGAACTGGTCCTGATAATATAATCTTTGTTTCACATGCAGTGGAAACCACTTTGAATATAACTGCATATACATCAATATTACAAAAAGAATATTATTATTGGAGCAAAGAAACTCCTAAGCTCTTAGTTGGTGGGAAAGACCTTTCTGATTGTATGTGTAATAATCGTCACATGATTAAAATAATGACTTAGAATTTTCAGCAGAGAAATATTGATGAAAATATTACATAGATACTACACTTATAATAGTTAAATTTATGACGTAAACAGAATCCGTTTCCCCACAGACTCTGTGAATGCACTTACTCCGAAGAATTCTGGGTAGAAATTGCTCTCTTGATTATTTATTTTAAGTTTTAATAGACTTTCTGAAACTGTGTCATAGAATCCCGACCCACCAGCTATGGACTCATTGTCCTTGTGTGCAAGTATCAAACCACACAACGTATCCATCTATTCTGTGGTGATAAAAACTGTTTTTCTAAGATGGTAATTATCAAGAAAGTTATTACAGCTACTAAAAACATAAGACAAATTCTAAATAAGGGATATACAGTATGATGTATATTTATTTTGTTTGTGAGGGACTGCGCTCATGGATCAACAGGCAAAATACTGTATATGAGCCAGAGGCTGTTGTCCCTTTGACATTTCTTATTAGGTAACATGAAAATAAAAATATTTCTATGAAATCTATGAATAGTTCATGTGGTCTGGCACCAAGACCAATCAATACAATGCATACCATCCGGACTAATTGTTGCAGCAAACCAACAAATAAAACAATACACGCAAAAAAAAAATAGAAATCAAAAACATACAAAAGCCATAAATGTGCATGTAGACTGAAATACAAGAAATTGATTATACATGGTCACAAGTTAGGTTTGCTTTAAGCCGGTTCTTAAGTTTATCTTTAAAGATAATTACTACAATCTCTCGTCAATAGGTGAACTATTCCTTTAGTCCCAGCCACAGTGACTTGAGTGACTGCCCTTTGTTTCCCTGCTCTCCACCACCGCCCTTTTTTACACATTATCACACTTTTATTCTATTACTGATTATTGTTCATAATTTAAGTTCAATATCAGCCTCACACATTTTGATGTCACATCTATTACTTGCATGTTGTTTTTCTTGCAAAGCTTCAAGTGGAGCGCTCGTTTCTGTCACCAGCTATTGTAATTATAGGGAATATGTTTGATGAATAAAGATGGGGGGGGCATTAGGCCCCTCTACTGTAACTCACCATCCGGGGGTAAACTCTTGATCACTTTCACGGCGGCCTCGAACCTCAGCCTGGTCAGACGACTGTCATCCTCCACCTCCATCCTGACGCTCTCCACCACCTCCATGACAGAACCTGCGGAGACGGACAACAAGTGAACGCAACACCATAAAGATACAACACACAAAATACACAAACGCACACACGTACATATAAAATGAAAAAAAAACTAACTTCTATAAAAGGTATTTCCTGCCTTCTCTTAAGTTTTAGGTCACAACTTTAGCTGAACTTGTGAGTTGTGTTATGATCACCAGGAGGAGGAGGAGGCTCTTTTTTTTTCTCGCTTGTGAATCTAGGACACAGCGACTGTAAATGCGACACAGCTCCAACTCCCCGCATCGACGTTCATGCCCAGATATTGTTTCAACTTCTACAACTGTCGACGGGAAGAGGGAAGAGCCAGTCCCCAGAACGACGCCACTCACCGTTAAACGCACCGGCCTGTCTCCACCGTCAGTAGACGACCTGTGTGTTGCCCTCGACCAGACGCCATCAACGGTATCCAAAGCCCGTCACAGGTGCATTGTGGGAGTTGTCGTTTTCTGCGTGGCTTTCGAGCGTTTTTCCTACAACACCCATAATCCCCCCTGCTTCGACTGAAACGCTTTAGTAGAAATGTAGTTTCGCGTTTAGCTAGCAGCTAGCTGTTTTAACGGACAAAATAAATAACTACGAACTAAATTAACTTTATAAAACAGATTGATATGTGTTGAATGTGATTCTTTTTTTATTTTGCCGTTCGCCAATTCATAAATTCACTATAGCAACTAGTTCAAAGTAACACTACATGTCCCAGCATGCTCTATTCTGGATTCGTTTTTTTTTCTTCAGTTGGAAGCGTGATAGGTTGACGCCATAGAAGAGCAAGAGCTCTCACTTTGTTTTTGTTTTTTTCGGGTAGCACAGCTCGCTGTAGGATTTGTAGCGAGTTGGAATTGATCTATTCGTTTATTGGTATAAATCAACAGAAAATCAATCACCAATTATTAAAAGGCATATTGAGGGTTATTTAATTTATTGTTATAATTTTTCTTTTCAGGGGAAAATATCAAGGATTCGCAGAGTATTTTGCTTTTCTTTGTCTGTTCTGTGAGTACAAAGGTTGGGAATACAAAGTATTTTCCCCTGTTCTCTTGACGAGTTATAGACCACTTTTTTGAGTTTTGAGTTCTGACTTCAATCTCATCTGTCAGAATTCTGAGAATGAAGTCAAAATATAAAAATAATGCAAGTAAAATAAATTTGGCCAGCTATTTCATTTTTTTTGCCAACACAACAATGTTTACGCCCTGTTTCCGGTTTGGTCTGAAAAAAAAAAACTGGTCCCTCTTTTTTTCCTTTAGCCGCTGAGTGACCACTCCTCGCGAACACATACGATCTTCGGTTCTACGTGACGCCAACGCGAGGGGCAGGAATCCCACAATAGCGGCAGGCGAAGGGATCTTTTTCTTTTTTTTTTCTTTCCCTTTTTTTTTTGTGTTGTCTGAAGGCAGAACCTTTTCTGGGGCTGGTGGCGGCGGCAGCGTCGATCAGAAGGCAACACGGCCGAGAGGGACGCGAAGCTCCGCGGGGCGATGTGAGAAGATGGCAGAGCTACAAATGCTGTTAGAGGAAGAGATCCCGGCCGGCAAACGAGCGCTCGTGGAGAGTTACCAGAACCTCACCCGGGTCGCGGACTACTGCGAGAACAACTATGTCCAGGTAGGCGAAGGAGCCCGCGGCGACATCCGCTCTTCACAGCCGTCGGCCGGGTCGGTCGGCCGGGGCGGGCGGGGTTTGAATGGTTTGGTCGGGACCGACCAGGAAATGGGGATGAAAGGAACGGGCGAGTCGGTCTCCGCCCGGTGCTCGGCGACGCGGACGTTGAGGGAGAGAAAGAGGATCGCGGGTCACATTTACTGCTCCGACGCGGAGGGCGTGTCTACTTTAAGAATAAGAGATAAAAGAACAGTTTTTTTTTATCACAGAGGTTCTCAGTCCGAAAGTGCTTCCACTTGTGTGACGCCCGGGGAGTTGTGCTTTTAACGGCAGGTCCCTGAACACATCTCAACTGCCCCCCACAAAAAAAAAACAACCGAAAAAATTAATTTGTGAAAACATGGAGTTGTAGCAGTCTGCTGCTATGAATCAATCATGGACCACTGTAAAGAATAAGTTCACTGGTACAAATAACCAACTGTGCACTATTTATATGTATTCTCCATGTGCAACTATTGCTACTTCTCTGTGCATAGTATTTATATTTTTGTTATATTTAAGTACGTACCTACTGCTTTTTCAAAAATGTCTTTGTATATTCTGCTATTTCTGCTACATTCTGTCCACTGTGCTGCTGTAACGTGGGACGAATGGAGGTATATCTTATCTTATCTTCTCTTCTCTTCTCTTCTCTTGACGCTGCTTCACATTATACCTGTAAAAAAAGAAAAGAAGTATGTATGAATATTACAATAACACGGCCACATCCATTATATTCCATAAAACTCCCCATTGAATACCCGCAAAACAGCTTTCAAGAAGTCCCCAGTGGGACGCTGCAGGAATATTACAGCGTTGTACAGATTATGGACTCGTGTAAATGCCATAATGTCATAAAGTGCATGACTTTTATTGCTGTCACACTTTAAAAAAAAACAAAACATTTAACGCGTGATATATGGTTGAAAGTGGGTGGTTGGCAGCTGTTGGGCAAGATGATTCAGTTGGGTTTGCAGACAAAGGTTGGAGGTATTGATTTGTTCTTCTTCTCCCCCTCCTCTCCTCAACTTGTTCGTGGGAACAGAGCTCTGTTTAGTCCAGTTCAGTCTCCTATGTTTTACCCTGGACGTCCTCACACGCGTCTTTCATCTGTTTCAATGTGTAAGTACAGTAACGTCTGCGGTGGGCCACTCCTCAAAAGAGAAAGAGGGGGAGAGAAGAAGGAAGAAGTGCGAGACGAGCGTCCTCTTGAGAACACATTTGCCGAAAAAACAGCGGCGGCGAGGAGAAAAACAAGGTTTTCCTCCGCAGGAAGTCAACCCACCGTATCAGCTACAGGAGGGCGTGTCCCCGTTCCAGCTGCGCTCCCACAGGACTCCCTGTAATTTTGTTTTCTTCCTCGACTACATGATTTGGCCCCGGGACGCTCTGGCTCCTGAAGCCCACACGTACATCTCCGTCCCAATTTTAGACCAAAGTGAAGTGGAAGGTTTTTTTTGATTTTTTCAACAGCTGTAACATGAGAGAGAAAACTGATTTCCCCAAATGTAAATATATAAACTGAAGCATGTCCGTTGCACTGAAGCTCCGGGCGCTACCACTGAAATGTCTGGCAAGATTTCAATGTTGAATACTCAACAGGAGTCATTCTACTATTTTATTCAGAAAAGTTTTTTTCTTTGGATAGAATTTTTTGCAGACCTATTTTTGAAAGGCAAACGCTGAAAATATTTGGTTCAGTATTTTGCTGAAATTCTTTCCTCTTTTAATTTTGAATCTTTTATGCCAAACGTACAATAATTCAGTTTTCATAGGGCTGGATACTGGATGTAAATACTGACAGTCATGTCTGGCAGCGAATGCCCCGTCAGACGGTCTTCTTGTTTGCCACCTCTTGAATAAGATAGTTCCCGACTCGAATCATAATTTTCTAGATCTAAAAAGACAACATTCTTGTACGTCTGCTTGCCTTTGAAGTCTTAGGCTTTTTCAGTGTTAGAAGAAAACATGGTTTTGCGTGGAATCATGTCGGTATTTCAAAAAGTATTAACAATTATTGAACATTTTGTGAAAAAATGATGCATTGTTTTAGATTTGAAGCCCAATTCTGATGCCATCTAATATTTACCAAGATTTTTAGTGTGAAATTGTGACGTCATCTGCCTTTGACTTTTGAAAAAATTATTCTTGGTTCAGATTGTTCCAGACTTGAATCATTGTTGGACCAATTTACTGTTTGTAGAAAAACTTCTTCCGTGGCTGCTTTTATGTTTTGATGACTTTTTCAGAACTTTGGCTTCTTCTGTAAAATCAAAAAACAAATCATTATTTTGGTATCACGGCCAAACCTTGAGTATTGGCACAGTTTTTTATTCATTTACAACAATAGACGGCGCTAGTTTTGAAGGCCAGTACTGATGCCATTCTATTTTGTGCTGAAATTAATATTGTATAACATTAATTTGGCAGATGCTTTTGTCGTGAGTGACTTACATTGATTGATTCACACTCAAAGATCTAAGAGCTACGTGGATTTAATAAAAAAAATGATTATGATGTTATTTAAAAAAAAAAAACTTTTTCTAAATAAATGATGCGCCGGTAGTCGCAGCATTGGGCGTCAAGCTTTGGCCCTGAAAAGGTGAATTTGAGGAAGAGTACAGTAGAGATGGGCGTCGTCCACGAAGCCAACGCGCAGACCTCCACGTAAACTTTGTCTGAAACTTTTAACGAAAAACCCTGCGGATAAGCTCCGTTCCAGGCGTCTGACGGGATGCTGACGCCAAACAGAGATAAAAGAAAGAAAGAAAAAGAAAAGAAAGAAAGCAGGATTTGAGGCTTTTCGGGCGCACGGCGTGAGCTCGGCGTGAAGCTGCTGTCAGACTAACAGTGCACTCTTCATAAGCTCTCTCTCTCTGTCTGTCTGTCTGTCTGTCTGCAGATACTCGAGTCTCTCTAGAAACACACACACACACGCACAAACATAAAAGTGTGTACTCCTTGCTGAACCGCGCACACATCAACAAGCCTCAGCTCGAATCAGCCCGTCCTTTCAGCACTCCTTCACATTTCCATCCCCTCCCTCTCCCTCTCTCTCTCTATGTTTTTGTGTGTGTGTGTGTGTGTGTGTGTTTGTGTTCGTGTGTTCTTGTCATGGAGGCTTTGGTGTTGGGAGTGTGCTCGGCCGAAGCAGATGGTGAAAGCTCTGTTCAACCAAGGACACATCACTTTCTCAACTTGATCTGTGACTTTGGTTTGTCCATGACTGTGAAGAACTTTGCGCGTGTGTGTGTGTGAGTGTGTGTGTTATATGACACACTGACAGGTCAGAGTTATGTTTCCTGTTTGCCATGCTGACTCTGAAGATCGGCTTCTCCCTGGAAATGCCTTCTCGCTTGTGTGGCAGGAAGTAGCTTAATAATAGAGCGGAAGAGACACTTGCAGAGATCTGCATTGTTGTTTTTATTATATTTCCCTGCATTCTTTAGCTATTCAATAGTCTTTGTCTGCACCTTGCTTCGCCCCGTTGAAGTATATTTTACTCACATTTATTTCATTCTTATGTAGTCGATGCCGCTCGGCAGCCCGTCAGTGTTAACCTGTTGTGACAAGGACACATGTCCTGTATGCAAAGTGGGGCCACCTGGCCACGTTGGCAGGACACGCTGATGGAGGCTTCTGGAAAGAGGGGCTGCCTGCATGTTCATCGCTTTGCCAAATAAAATCGTTAGTTGTTGTTTGGGCTCTTTGATATTTTCAGAGCTGAATCAAAATCGTATTAATCATTTAGTCGATGGAGAAACAATTTCTGTCAAGTGTGAAATGAATGCATCTAATTTGCTCTTTCATTTTAATCAGATGTGAGACTTTGCTGTTTGTTTCTTTGGGGTAATAAATGATATTTAAAGGGGCACTCGTGCCAATCGTTTGTTTACAGGTCTGAAGGTCCTCACTACTTTTGTGGCAACAGACGAAGCTGCACGAAGCCTGATAAAACTCAGTTGTTATATAAGTGGATGCTAAGTTCACTTTTCTTCAAATTAAATCGGGTTTTGGGCTCTGAGGAATCTATAAGATGTTGACGTTTGTATTTTTTTCGAGCCATAGTGAAACGATTAATCGTTTTAAACATTTAGCAGATGAAACGATTGTGTCATGTCTGGATATTTGTTCTCCACGTGATTATGAAAAGCTCAATATCTTATTAGAAAACTTGTCAATATCAAAACTGAGATTAAAATGGAGCTTCAGTGGCCAAATTGTGTCTGATGAACAAATTTTCCAAGCATAACAATTATCTGAAGCCTTGATTATACATTGATTCATTAATCAGAAGTTCATAACTTTTGAGCTGCAATTAATGAGAGTCCTTATCAGCTAATATCTCAAATTATTGATGGATCATCTAATCCATAAAATTTCATAATAAAGACTAATAAAACTACCATCGCAAGTTCCCAGGTCTGTGAGTCCAGAGGTGACGGCTTAATATAAAACGAAGAATTGACCAAAACCCATTGTTTTAGATCTTATATTGCAATTTATTTATTTTTTATAAAATTCGCATCACAATGTGGGATCTCTGCTTCGCGGGACAGTAGACACAGTAACATGGAATAGGGAAATGGAAGTGAGATGTGGCAAACTAGAGGAGGTCATAAGCCAGATCGGACCCGATGTTGAAAGCTCGGAGCATGTCACTTGTGCTTGCTGAGCCAGCGGGATGCCCACTGGTGTTTTTTTTAAATTTTTAGATGGAAAAGTCCAGGCTGTGTCTGAATTAGTTGTTTTGATCAGGCTCCCAAAAGTGAAGCCAAAACATCTTGTTCGCCCCCTGGTGGGTTGCTGCAGCATAGGTCATAAACACCCGCCTCCTTCTCGTTAGCAGATGGGACTTGGTCCAAAGTAGACGGGCCGAGTTTCTTCAACATGGAAAGATAGGGCATCTCCAAGCGTCCGTCTATCTTGATGCCATGGAAACGGGGTGTAACATCATGATTGACAGCTGAGACTGACTTTGCCATTGATCCAGCCTTTCGTATCGACGGGACCTCGACACCGTGTCTCCTCTCCATGATCACTGCTACGCAAACTCTGGCTCTGAATGATGTCACGAGTGCAAGATGGCAGCTGGGCTGTTTTGGCTACATTTTTTCAAATATGGTAGGAAGTGGAGAAGCTTTGTCTGTTCACCATCTATGGTTGTAATCCATGCTGGTGGAGTCGGGTCGAAGACGAGAGTCCTGTCTAGACTAGGAGTCTGGCACAAAGCGAGAGATGTGCTCTTCATAATCCTGGTCATTTAACCTTGCTGTACCTGCCCGGGGCTGTTCTTTCCCCCTGGATAAATCATGTGATCCTTTCCCCTATACGAGAGCCAGCTTCTCCTGAGTCCTTGTTTCCTGTCCTTCTATTCTCCAACTCACTCTCTCTCTCTCTCCATGCGGAGCGGCCTGGTTATTCTCGCAGCGTGGAGAGGCCTAGCGGCTCTCGGCTTACCAGCCGGGCCCATTCATCCTTTTTCGACCACCTGTCACTCGCCCCCCCTCCGCTGACCGGAGTTGGTTTGGTCCACGGTGTTGGACTGATCTGCTGCAGGCCGGCGGACTCGTTCACAGTCACACTGTCCTTTTTTGGCCACAGGACAAGTGACTTTCTTTCTACCTGAACGAACCAAGTACCAAGTGACTCAAGGGAGGTTTACGACTTGTCCTCCGCCGTGTGCAAACTTCCCCTTTGTGTCTCTTTTGTGACATACTGAAGGGTTTTTCAGTCGCACGCTGGCAGTTCTTCAAGGTCGGGCGGACCTCATGGCCTTTCAGGCAGCCTCCCGTGTGCCGCACCGGGGGAAGAGCAATTATGAATTCATGCATCGCACAGCTCTGAGTTTCAAGGAAGAACTGAAGCACCGGGGTTCTTTTTATTCCTCACATGATCCGTTGTCACTTGCACTACCATAGCTGTCTCCTCAGGTGGCTCGTGTTGGAGTTCAGTTTCCCATAGTTTATCATAATTTCAACTTTTCTTTAGGATTAATTCCATCCAGGACTAATCGGCAAGAAGTACAACATGTCACTTGGCAAAATGGCCAATAAGTGGAGTATTCATTAGTGGGACTTCTTTAACACTAAATGTACTTGTTCCAGGACGAGCATCTTGAAAGTTGAAGGGGCATCCTGACATCTATGACGCTTGATTTTTATTTCGATTTCTGTTTAGAGCCCAACCAATACTGCCTCAAATCATTGCAGGGTCCTACCTTCCACTGGGTTTGCAATGCATCTCTGTGAACTATGACAGGAGGAACTAAATGATCCGCCATAACCAGGGTCGGACACTACACGCGTCTTTCTTGTGAGCTCATATTCCTTCGCCCTGCCTTATTTCCAATCAGCTGCTGGATGATAGACAGCCACATCAATACAACGACGCTCTCAGCTGCCTCCTGTCTCACTTATCTCACCCCGTCCGATCAGCAGTAATCAGCGGATCGATACATCACACGGAACAAAGCGCCAAGTGCGCTCGACACGACCTTCCAGTCGGATTTACAGTACGGTCGTCCTGCTCTAGTCGGTGTGTTATAGGTGTGGCCGTAGGTTTCACTCCTGCCGAGGGGTTTCTGAGGTTGTGAGCTTTTTTTCTTCTGGAATCTTTCCAGTTCACATAAACGCACGGCAGCTCCGTTACAGTATTTGTTTTGTTTCGCTCCTCCGAGCTTCATCCCTGACACTTGTGGTCCGTGGCCGTGGAGAGATCTTCAACAACACTTGAAAGTTTAGACATATGACTTGTTGCAGGATTCCAAGCATTCCTGGAAGTTTTTTGTTTTTTTTTGGTTTGTTCTGAGCGCATTTCCCCTCCGGACATGTGGGAGCACATAAACGCAAATGTGCTTGTCAGTTGTGTGAAGATCGTCGTACTGCAGAAACACAGTGTTGTTTTTACCCTCAGACTCTTTACTTGTGAGGAATTACTGTCATGTTCCAAACTTTGATTGGACGCCTCAAAAGGTATACTAAGGAAAACTCATTTTTTCCATTTCCTGGTTTTTCACTTCTCGGTGGAGGGGCGGCTACACCTCCTGCTCTGACCCCTGAACAGCGTCTATCCTCAGGGAGGAAGTCAGGACTTTTCCTTCCTACTGTCTCAAAGAAGCCTGTGGTGCCTGACGTTAAAGCAGGGCACCACCTTGTTTAAACATTTTTTATTTTTTTTAAGTGCTTTGGTTGTTGGCCGTTATCTCGCCAGACTGGATGAGTGACGGTGTGAGATGGACGTTTTTTTACACAGTTCATTGCCTCAGATATTCAAAAGCTTCCCAATAAACAAACCATTGTTGGGTGTGCCACTCCCTTATTGCTCCAGACTTCATTGTCCTCCTGCTTACACTGCATTTGTACAATTTTTTGCAAAACTGGCTACTTATTCCCCAGGTACCGTTTTTATTGTGAGTGCACAGACCATGCATTCCTCTGTTCTCCCTTTCTAAATCCAGCTGAGGCGCCTGTTTACCACCGCCCAGATGTTCTGTAGCCTCTTTGACTTCGTCATTACTCAGCTCCGAAATATGAGATAAAGTGCCCCAGGAGCGTTGAAGGGAGCTCACCTCAGTCCCCTGCTGCTGCAGACTACACTGAGCTCCGCTGTGCCGTTCCTTTTTTTGTGGCAAATATCTCGAGCACCGTTTGCTCTCGTTTTGTCCACGCGTCTCGCCGTAGATGGATGTCACGACGACGCGTATAGATTCTTGGGTAACTGAACAAACAAATCTGGTTAATCTGAGGATTTGTGGACGGGCCGACCTCTGACGCGTCAACAAGCGAAGGGCTCTAAAGAAGTCGCTCTCTGGCAACGCAATCAAGTGTCGCATCTGTCCGCGCCCAGCGCCCAGCGCTGACCTCACATCACATCTCTGTCACCTAATGCAGTTTGGATCACTTTATCCAGATGTACAAAAAAAAAAAAGAATTAATCTGCCATCTGTCATTCAACTATTGCTGAATCAGTTTATTTCTTGCCCTCTTTAAGATAATAAAAACATAATGTGTCATGCGACAGGATTTAAAGGAGGATTACAGTTGATATGATTTGACGGGATGCGAAAGATTTAAAGTCATGTGAACCAGGAAAGGAAGGAACAGCCCTGATCAGCTTTAAACCTTTCCGTTCAATGTATCGGTCGACAAATTCATCTGACTTCTTTGCGTTTGAAGACAGTGTTTTACCAGGAAAAGAAAAAACCTTGTTTGAATTGACCAATTTCTTTCTAGTTCATCTCTTGCACAGGGGAATAAAGAGAGCATTCAAGCAGAAGGCCTGATAAACTCACACAGTATGTAAATGGAGACTGGATATGTTTTAAAAACATAATCAATTGCAGCCATTGAAGAACATGGTCTAAACAACATCACATGTTGTGCTGTGGATGGAAACACAGAGTACCGTGAATAAATATATTTGCAAGAAAAGCACTGATGCATGTAATTTGCATTGCAAATCACAGCGATAGTTTCTGTAAACTCATGTAATGCAGGTTCATTTCATTTATACAACATGGTTGTTGTGTAGCTGCAGCATCATCTTGACAAAACTTAATTGAAGCACTATTGCATCAACTGAATAAGCAAGGAGGCAGAGATACCCACTTTAAAACCCAGGTAAGAGTCACACACACCTAAAACCACGGCTCCTACGTTTCCCAGAATGCAGCTGGATGATTTATTTAAGTAGGTCACCCCCCTGCCTGATAATAAACAGCCACATCTTTTACTCTCCACACTCCCCAAGTTTTGTTATTGATTTAAAGTTTGGAGTCAGAACCTGGGAGACCACCCGTGACGACCCCTGCTGGGCCACTGAGTAAATTATACATCTGAGTTTGCATGCCGTACTGTGTTGTGCTCGATATGAGAAGTTAAAACTGAACTTCATAAATCACTTCTTTTTTAGTCTTATAATTGCAGTTTGAATTGCACAGCACAGCGAAAATAGCCATATATTTAGTTTGATTTAAAATGGATTTTTGCCCCTAGCAATATAATTCTAATTTAATGCTGAAACATTTGTGTGTGCTTTGTGTAAAAAAAAACTGTCTCTGACTTACAGACAGCGTATGTAGGCCAGCAGTTCTGCACAGGCCAGCAAAGCTGGTGTATGTTGCTCAGTAATCACGTTGAAGTCTCATGTCCCACCAAAAACTGCATCCTTCCTGAAATTTAGAAAGTGCCATCATGCATATGAAGCTTTTGGTTTTGTCCTTGTTGTTGTTGTTGTTTTTTTTCATATATTTCGCTGCAGCTGCTACTCCCATCTCCCACGTTGCATGTTGCCGTGCCACTAGTAGGTGTCTGCGTGTGCACATGAGTGACTGCGCTTTCAACAGATGGCCTTTCTGCTCCGAGCCCTCTGGAGGAAATCGCTCCTCCTTCCCGAGGCTGTTGTCACACTCAAACACACAAACACACACACACACACACACACACACACACACACACACACACACACACACACACACACAACACATCTGCTGCTCTGATTCTCGCTCAGAGAAACGTCGCTAATACACCGTCACCTCCTCACCTCGGCCGAGGCTAACCAGCAGAGTTCGTACGCATCACTACGGGATTAGTTACGCGCTACCAGGGGGAATCAGTGGCGAGACGTGGTGACATTGTCGTTCTCGTCGCGTCGTCCATTCCTTCCCTCTTCGGGTGATCAAATGATCCCCCCTCCCCTAACCTCCACCCACCAGTAATCATCTCCCCCCCTTGTGAGCAAGCAAGTGCTACAAAGAAAGGTGTTTGGTTAAGATTCTATTCATTTAGAGCCTCCCACGTGGCTGCAGCCGGAGGAGTTATTTTGTCTTAAATCCCTCCATATAGAGCAGAGTATCAGGGGAAAGAGTTGTTGGGGAATGGGTCATGTCTTGGCTGCTCTATTGGCCCCAGTTCAACACAAACCGGACCTGGTAGGCGGCTCGGAAGATGGATGGCGATGTTACATGATGTTTACAGTAATTGGGTTCCTCATCCATTTCTTTTTCTTCTTCCCAGGCCCAGGACAAGAGGAAAGCTCTGGAGGAGACCAAAGCCTACACCACCCAGTCCCTGGCCAGCGTAGCCTACCAGATCAATGCCTTAGCCAACAATGTGCTGCAGCTGCTGGACATCCAGGCTTCGCAGCTGCGGCGCATGGAATCCTCCATCAACCACATTTCCCAGGTCAGAAATACACACAGATGCACACACACACACACACACACACACACACACACACACAGACCGCAGACCATACAGCTGCAGAGAATGGAGCCCCACATGTCCCACTTCTCCTCTCACTTCCACACTGACTCTGTTATTTTCAAACACAGTACGTGGCCTTCTGTAGTATCCATGGTTCCTCTTATTGGCTTTATCACTCTTGTCCAAGTTGTCTGACTGGCTGTGTGTTTGTCCGAATGACTGTCGGGTTCTGTGTGTCTCTCTATTATGCTACTGTCTTCTTTTGAGGAACACAGTGAGCGAACTCACTGAATTTGTGGTTATCAGTCTGCAAAAGTGATGAAGCTTGTTGGGTTATCATGTTTGTCTCGTCAGTCCCAGAACAATCTAGAATCTACTTACGGTACTCTAGAAAAACGGAATTCTTAATATTAAGAATTTTGGCATCTACTTGGAACCAGCATAACGCTTCACTTGACATTCCCAGTCACGATTGATATTGTGGTATGAATTTATATAGCGATAACGGGTTTTATCCATTTTGGCCAACCCAATATCGGGTAGTTCCTATAACCTAAATGTGTTGAAAATGGAATTGCACAGTAAAATCACACCTTTTCATCTCCTAACCTTGCAATAACATGAGGCTTCTGCCATGTGCAGGTAAATCCAGCCGCTCATCCAATGAAGGCATTAAGAGCTCAGACAAATCAAACAGAGAGCTCCAGCCATGTGGCATCTCATAGATTAGAACTGGGAGGCATTCACCAAACCTGGATCACACATAAAACGATTGAATCCAAAGGTGTACAAAAATTTTTTTGATTTTGATACTTGTTTTATTTGGTAATGGTGGTGTTGGGTTCAGCTCCGCGTTCCTCTTTCCCACGTCCGCTATCTGTGTTTGGCCTCTGAATGCCACACATTTTTTCTTTCAGGATAAACTGAAGGTCAGATTTATTTAGGCTAGTGGAGGGAAAGAGGACTTGTGAGACGTGAGGGCTTGTAAGAGAGAAATGTGAGAAAAACTGAGAGGGATCCGGCAAGTCGGTGAGCGGGAAGGCAGCAGAAGAAAATGGACGAGGAGTCAAGGAAAGCATATTTGCACTCTCTTCAGGTTTTGAGTCAATATCCTGACAAATAACATTCAGGCGATACCAAGGTCGCCATGACGCCAGCGCCTGCCTCGGTCACCATGACAACTCCCAGCCCCGGGCCACATCATAAAAGCCTATGAAAGACAGTTAGACCTGGTGCTTTAGCTCAGCGAATAAAACCATTTCTTTCCGGTGAATTCCTGGCTTTAGCGTGCGCCGCCAGACTTCTGTTTCGAAAGCACGCGCTCATCAAACCGCCTCTTGTCTTGCGCATGGGAAATTCCGTACTTCCCATGCTGTATTTTAGGCCCTGCTTGTGTGCTTTTTTTGTTGCCATGGTGAAGTTGGAACTAGATGCTGTCAAGTTATAGGTCAGCAGAAAATTTGGTTTTGGTTTGAAAAATGCAAGAAAGAAGAAAAACTCCAAACAACAAACTTACAGTATCTTCCTCCAGCGGATAAGCAGCTTCTAGAATAACTCTCTGCTTCTCCTCTTTTCTAATTTATCTCTGCGATGTAGCGAATGATTGAGCCACTTTTGGACCGATGACTCGAAAAAAAACACAGAAAAGCCTAATGTGTCTTTTCACGCGGAACGTCTTCATCACCGTCTTGTATTACTTTTTTATGGCGGACGTTCTAATGCGTTTGCCGTGATGAAGCTTATCTCTGTTTTGATAATAAAGAGCCAGGCTTGTCAGACTTTGCAGAATGTGGTTTTTATTGCTCTCCGCCGTCCTGTTCAGAGGGATGGATCGTTATCATGTTGCTCTCGCCGCTCATGGATATGAGATCAGCGTCGAGCCCTCGCGGACGATGTTTCACTCTGCTGAGGAAAAGCCTGCAGCTTGCGGCGGTCATGTTTTTTTTACAGCCGAGAGGAAAGAAAGTTCTCCCGTGCCAGTTCAAGTATGATAAATTCTCCCCAGTATAAATAAACACACTGGCTATACATAATCATCCTGCCGTCTTTTTTTTTTTCCTTCTTTCCTTTTTTACATCTTTGCACTCTGTAATCCATTTCTTCAGTTTCTGTCCTGCCTGAAGCTTGAGATGCCTCGGGATGCGGCTTTCTTACGTCTGTGTGTGTGTGTGTGTGTGTGTGTGTGTGTGTGTGTGTGTGTGTGTGTGTGTGTGTGTGTGTGTGTGTGTGTGTGTGTGTGTGTGTGTGTGTGTGTGTGTGTGTGTGTGTGTGTGTGTGTGTGTGTGTGTGTGTGTGTGTGTGTGTGTGTGTGTGTGTGTGTGTGTGTGTGTGTGTGTGGTGTGTGTGTGTGTGTGTGAGAGAGACGTTGCCTGGTGTCGGGGACTGTTTCCATCGGTCTGCCGCCCACACGGACGTGAGGGCTCGCTCTGGTCAATGCGTGTCTGCTCGGTGATGGCATTTCTCCGACTGGGACTGGTGCATCTCTCCAAGTAGGACAAGTGTATTGGACTAGAATGTGCTGTAATACAACACGTCGTCTTGTCTTGTATTTTGCTTTTTTCCGGGAGCCACGACTGGGGGCAGTAAGCGATTTTAATCCGATACACTTTTCAGCGAATACTTCCTCACGAGCCGCTAGCTGTCGGTTCTGCGTGTGTGCTGAAAATGGTGTCGACAGCACCTCACAACTCTGCGTGTAAAGTTTGTAAAGATCACTCCCCGACACCTCAAGGGATGTGCCAGCGACGGATGCTACAGTCATCAGCGGTTTTGGCCTCGTGGTGAGCGCGTCCGTCTCCCGTACCCGAGGCAGTGCAGTCAAAACATCAACAATCAATCTTTCTCCAAAAATTGCTCACTGCCCCTTTAAGAGTGTTTTAATGAATTATTTATGAATCATTTTTCAGCCTCAGATTTTTTTTAAAATGAATCGTTTGGTTCATAAAATGCTTGGGGCCGTGCTGCCTTCTCGCTTAGTAACAAAGTTGTTGTGTGTACGCTTCCATGCATGTATCGGTGTGGAGTCACCAGAATCTGAAGTGTGAGCTGTCAGGTGGTTTGTTTACGTGTCACCCCCCCGCTGTCACTGCCATTCACAATCGGGGCGTCTCTTTGCAGCGCTGAGGCGGAAAGGGGCCGACGGGGAGAATAGAGTGGGCTCGCGGGTCCTCCACCTTGTGCTGCGTGTGAAGTGGCTGCTAAGCGGCTGCGAACAGGGAGCGCTTTGTCTGTCCGGCGGAGGAAAAATGCCTCACATTGAGAAACCTCTCTGTGACACTCCGAATAGAGAGGGAAGACTGGGAGAGTAGTGTGTGTTGATGTGTGTGTGTGTTTGCGTGTGTGTAGCCATGTTCATTATGCAGCTACTAAATCCTGATTATGATTAATTTTTTTCATGGGGTAGCTGTTACCTCAAATGTGAGCTGCAAGTCGTTTTTTATGAAGTTGAATCCAGAGGGGCATAAACATTCAAATGAGCTATAGAGTTATTGTTGCCATGACAACAGGTAGCAATCATTTGCCCGAGAGAGTCATGGTTATAGTTTTCAATTAGGTGGTATAGTTTCGTCGAGGGAGTGGTTGGTGTGAATGACAATGTAATAAAACATAAATACACTTAAAGAAACTTTACTTGAACTGAAAATAGTCTGTACAGCAAAGAAAAAAAGGACATTGATTTATGCACTCTAGTGCTATGACAATGCACAGAGTCTCTGATAATTCTAATAAAGTTGGAATGAAAACAAACTATGATAGTGCAGTTTTTTTTTTTTTTACCCTTAGGATGAATAAAATAAAGGCTTCAAAATAACATCACACAATCCGCAGATTTGTTTTACTCATTTGGATCAAAGGTGAACTGGTGAACTGGGCCTGTGACCTGGAAAAATACCCAGCGATGCATCAAGTCTCAACAGCACCCATACACACACTTTTTTGTGAATTGTTCTTTCAGGAATATTGTTCGCAAGATCAAATGACCAATTTTTTTCCCCCATTTGTCATCGCAGTGTCAGTAGGGGAGGGAATTACTGAGTCACTCTTCAGCCCAACAACTGTGGGGGGGAAACTCTGATCAGTTCAAGTGACTCATTCAACCTCGGATGTGTCAGGGAGCGGTAGGGGAGGTCACTTCCTGCCGACAAGACTAAATTAATATTTCTCAGCATTTTAAACATTTATGTTTTGCACTCTGCACTCTGTACATGGGACTGTTACTCTGCTGTTTTTTTATACTGAAACTTATTCATCTGTCTTTTGGGGGACAGGGGACGGGGGACGGTATCTCAAATATATTCAATGTCACGTAAAAATGTTGTAAAGTGCTTTTGAGGAGATTTTAAAAACATTGCGATATATATATATATATATTGTGTATTGCGATATAACAATAATATATTGCGATATCATCGCCCTGCTGTGCTTTCTTTCGTTTTTTATCCAAATACTTTTCTTTCTGTGTCTGTCTGGGAGTCTGTTGCAAGACAATACATCATCATTAAAATGCACTGGAAATGAAAGGAATTATGATGTACGACGCTCTCGACCAGTTTGTACGTTTACAAATTGTAAATCCCACTGATTTAATACCACAAATTTGTCATCCGTTGATAATAAATCAAGTTCAAAAATGACAGTTGACAGTGTAGCGATGAAACAGCTCGGGGATGAAAGGGTGTGGCCGCAGCAAAGAGGCATTTCACAACCGTGCGTCGGTGTGTACAGTGATGTCAGCAGCTTAGATTCGGAGCAGGCCAGCGTGCTGCCAATTGAACCCAGTGACCACAGTGATGAGGCTGCACTGCAACAGGCTGGATGCACAAAGCAGCTGACACACACACACACACACACACACACACACACACACACACACACACACACACACACACTGTCAGACTCAGTTTGTTCCCACAGCTGTGGGCTTTGCTAAGAAGCAATTACTACAATTACACAATATTCTTTATCTGATCACATGAGTCCGCCGGCTGTTTGTGTTGCAAGTGGGATTCGGTTTGTATTTGTGATCTCAGCCTGGCACGTATTTGATTTAGATTTTTTTTTTATTTACAGTCCTCATTGGGGCTACGGCAGCATGCCATTACACTCTGCTGTGTGGCATGCAGCCGTACACACACATACACACACACACAGACACGCAATGACGGTTAGGGTTGCCTCTGCAAGCGGTGGCTTTTTGACCTCCCGTCGAGGAAGAATGGCACTGATCCAAACAGGAAATGAAGCCTTATAGCTCTGTCTCTCTCTCCCTCTCCGTGTGTGTGTGTGTGTGTGTGTGTGTGTGTGTGTGTGTGTGTGTGTGTGTGTGTGTGTGTGTGTGTGTGTGTGTGTGTGTGTGTGTGTGTGTGTGTGTGTGTGTGTGTGTGTGTGTGTGTGTGTGTGTGTGTGTGTGTGTGTGTGTGTGTGTGTGTGTGTGTGTGTGTGTGTGTGTGTGTGTGTGTGTGTGTGTGTGTGTTTCTCCTGCTGATCCCTCTGCTTGCCTGTATGTTTTGGTCTCCCTCCTCCTGCCTCCCCTGGTGGTCTCTCTCTCTCCCTCTTGCCTGGCTGTGAAATGCAGAGTTTGACTGTATTAATATCATAATTTTTTTTCTCCCACCATTGGATATTTATTTTACGGGCCTCTTTCCTTTTTTTCATCGGATTATAGTGACGTGTCTTTCTTTGTGGCCGCGTCTTTGTGTGTTCTTTTGCCTTGCAGACAGTATTTGTTTTTAATTTTGAAATAATAATTAGTTATAGTAGAATTATAGGTTTGAGAATTGCAATGAATTGAAAATAGTCATTCATTGCAGCCCTACTTGTATGTGCCATATTTTTCGTGGGGGGTTTTTTGTGGCTGAAATCATTTTTACAAAAACAATTACTCAATCGTCATCATTTTGACTCTTTTGTCTGTCGGATCGTTTGATTAATCATCCGTGAAACTCAGTAGAAATTGCGCTTTTGCTGCTGGCAAACGTCTGAGTGAGTTGAATGTCGAGTGGCAGTGAACGCACATTCATCCTGACTCTGTTCCACATGAATAGAGTTTAAATTGTGAGTGAGTGATTGTGGCGACTGATGCTGTTCAGTAAAATCAGCAGTCCTCTGCTCCGCAGTTACTTCCCGTGCTGCTTTTTCCCTCTCCAACCCCCGTCCAAGCAGCATCATCATCATCATCATCAACATCGCCAGTGCAATCTTTCCCACATCATTACAACTGTATTCTGCAGATCCTCCCTGTATAAGAATAATGCGCTTGACAGCTCCGTGTAAACATGGCTGATTAGAAAATACTCGCTTTGCCCTCAAAGTAGGTGAGATTCAGCTTTTAGTGTTTTGTCATCTCCGTTGTTCCAAGTCTGGTCTTACTCACAGCCTCCATGCGGACGTAAAGAGCTCGGGGGCCGAATTGCTGTTTTGGCCGCGGTCCAAAGTTAAATTGGAAAAAGTCGGCCGAGGTGTTTCCATATGTGCTGTGTTGGCAAACAGAGCGCCGACCTTGGCACGCAGTCCTCCTGACTGTTTTGTTTTCTTCCTCTGCTGGGAGAGTCGGTGGGAGAGACGATATTTCCGAGGTTTCGCACTTGTCCAGTCCTCGCAACCCCCGCTTCTGGCTTGCGCCAGGACACACGTGGGTCGCTGGATTTACCAGAGGAATCCAGTTTATATTTCATTTTTTTTGGGAGGGACGTTTAAAAAGCAGCCGCCCAACTGAGAACTCCCCACGGGGGGCGTTTGACCTCGCATTTTGGCTCCGAGTGCAACTGGGAGCTCCGACATGCTCCGGCGCTGCACGAACACCTCGGAGAAAACAGCCCCAGCGACGGGGCCCTCCGCCAACTGTTTTAACTCCACAGATGAGGGGGCTTCAGACGTAATGGCTGTAATCACGCTGAGAAAACCAGACCAAACAAAAAGAGGCATTTGCTCAGCTCAAACAGCCGTTTCGCCTCAGCACAGACAGAGATGGGGGAGTCGTTGGAATTGCGCCGCTCCTATACACTGGAGGCCGAACACAGTCTGGACGAGCTACAGCGGCAGAGAAGTTGGAGGAAAAAAAAAAAAACAGGCATGTGACTGGAAGTGTCTTTGTTGAAATCTAGAGCAAGGTGCCCTGGAGCAAAGGGTTTCTGGGGGGGGGTTGGGCTTCCCAGTGGGTCACGAGACCGACCTGAGGGGTCTTGGGATGATTAACAGCAAAGAGGAAATAGGAAATAATATAAATAGTGTGTATATATGCCAAAACAAAAAGATGTTTTCGTTTTCTATCTTTTAGAAAATCAGTACAGATTTGTGTTTTGTGCCTTCAGTGTTGAATGAGCAAAAACACGTCCTTTTAAAAATGTTGTCCGCCTAAAACGCATGCGGAAACTGGCGAAATTCAGACATTAAACCAGGAACTATTTGATCAGAGAACAAGTTAACCAGAAAATGAGGCCCACTAAATTCCCCTCCACTGAAGAAGCCATTAGCTGTGGACATTTCTCGAGAAGGTTTGTGGTTTGTTTGTTTTCATTTCCTGCCGACACAAACTGTCTTTACATAGACGGCCGCAACATCTATACAGCCGTAAGGGCCATGTTTATACGCCTTTGGTGTCCACCCAGAAAATTGAGAACGGATCATTTTTTTCCCTCCTTCCACTGACCGAGTAACACAGTCCGATGTAACCCAAGGCAGAGGCGGCAGTTTCTCCGCCGAGAAAGCTCAGTACACCACGATGCAACGGAGCCGCAAGATGTCCTAATGATAGAGCCGAGTGATCGCAATTCAAGCCTTCCATTACCCCCACGTTTCCAGAACCCACAAAAAGCAGCGTGTTTAGGGGGCCGGCTTCTGGAAGAAGAAAAAAAGTTATTTCAGGAAATGTAGGAAATAGCTGTAGTAGGAGCAGAGCAGGCCAAGGTGACATGAAGTGGCTGCAGCAGGGAGAAAGAAAGGGGGACACACTGCAGCACGCTGAGCAATCGCAAAATTGTTCAAATCCGCCCTCAGGGGGGAGCGCGGGTAATGGTGTCATGAGAACGGAGCAGGGCTTAGCCGGGGACGGGGGGGGGGGGGGGGGGGGGGGGTAATAAGGTTCACGTCTTCATCAGGCTGTCGTCACCTGTCAGCCGCTCCGGCTATCGTGATAATAAATCCTCTCTGGCATAACAGTGAGCCTGAACTTGGAGCTTCCGACGTGTTTTTTTTAACAGACATGTGCTCCGTGAGTTATTATCTCCTTGTAATCCCGACAGAACAACGATGTCCAATTTCCCCCCCCCCCCCCCCCCCCCCCCCCCCCCCCGGACTCCTGTAAAGACGAGCTTATCTGAGCCCTCCGCCTGGAGTTATTGGACCTTTTTTTTGTGTTAAGACCCTCTGCCATGTCGCGTTTCCCAATAATTGAGTTTGAGATTCATGATCTTACTAGAGTGAAGAAATCGTTCATGTTTCTTGGACAGCAGTGCAAGAAATGTCTCGCTGACGGTTTGCTGAAACATCTTTTTGAAGTCTTGTAATCCCGCACAGTAGAGCTCTATCATTAACCGTTGGCACATTTGTCTGGTCTGCTTAGCCTCAAATGACCCGTCGGTATGTTGGGTGTGTTGGTCTAGTAAAAAAAGGCTTTCTCCCTGCATGATGTGTGTAAGCAGTTCAACCCCACTTCGCCTACGGTACACGTTGTTCCGTTTTAGTTTTTTTTGTTGTTTGTTTGTGCATAGCTGGCATTTTATTGCGCCTATCATCCAGTGGCCAGCCCTGCCAAAGTGCTGAAAAGGCTGTTCTCTTTTCTCTCTCTCTCTCTCTCTCTCTCTCTCTCTCTCTCTCTCTCTCTCTCTCTCTCTCTCTCTCTCCAGCATGTGCATGAAGTGAAACTGTCTGTCTCTCAATTCCATATCAAAGTCTACAGATTCCTTCGTTTTTCTTCTTCTTCTTTTCCGTCACGACTTACCTCACCCTTCAAAACAGTGCGTGTTTTGTGTGTCTCTCTGGCAGGGGGAGTTGTCAGGTTACGTTTTTGCGCAAGCCTTCGAAATTCCATCCCCGGCCCTGTTGATGGGGCTGACTCCCCCCCCCCCCCCCCCCCCCCCCCGCTGTCTGTCTGAGAAGTGTAAATCGAGAGGATCAGTAGAGTCTGAAAAGATGCTGGTTGCACATGCTCCCCGATCGCCACTGCATGCAACGAATTTATCGTCTTAGCTTTCAATCAAATAGAGTTTTGTCAGTTTGTTGAGAGAAACAATGTGTAAACAGGCCTGGGCAATATGGCTATAAAAACTTGTTTTGCACGTGGGTAATTGGGAAAAATCCCCTGCAAAGAAAACACCACAAAAAATGAGGAAACGGTGTACGTCACATTCCATGATTCCAAATCTTCTGCCATTTGCAGGGAGTGGGTTACTAGGTCGGAGGTTGCTCTCGTTGTTTCCCGTTGCAAAAAGGGGATTTCTTAAAATTGGTCACATGCCGGAGAATGCCGCCTGACACAGGCGCCCAATGACGGGCTCATATACCCCCACAGGGCCACGTCTGATGAGTCAGACCTAGTAAATCCTGAAAGCCTGTTGCTGAAGGAGAAGCCAAACACCAGAGCCAAAAACTGCTCAAGAGTTCTGGGAAGAAAAAACTGCTGCAGTGCCTCAGCGGCCGAGAACATACAGTATGTGAATCATCCGACTTTTCAGTTTGGCAAGATGCCATTCAGAGTTTCAGTCTCTTTCCACTTATCAGCCGGGACCTTTGGGATCAAGTAAACACCTTTTAGTGCCAGTTACAAAGACACAGTAGAGGCAGTCGAGGGAAAGTCACGGATAATAAGTACCCATTGTCAAAATTGGAGTTGGTCTTTTAAACAGGGTCTAGCCAGAGAGGGCTTTTCTACTCAGACCCTTGACTTTGGTCCGTGGATTAGCGACTCGTCCTCGACAGGATGCAACCGCACCTTGAGTGCACGTTTGCAAAAGAAAGGGTGGTTTTTTCGAACGTACCCGCCTGGCAACGGTTGTCAAACACCGGCCAGCTGCTGTTACTATATTCTAAAAGTACAGGAAGGAGATGAGCTCACACACCCCAGTGCTGTCTCACTTCCCCCTCTCTGCCACACACGGTTCCTCTGATGAGGGTTAAGAGTATGTTCAGCCGAGGCCAGATGCTTTCCCCAGTTCAGCGACCACATGTCAAACCACTGTTCTCCTCTTTTTGGTGCAGTTTTTTTCCCCTGTGGTTTAAAGTGAAACATTTCCTCGTTTTTTGGCTGTAAACGTCACCTCCCCTTCAGAATATCTTCGGAACAATGTTCCATGCTCCTGACTCGTCTATTCCAGTTAGAGAAGTCATCACGACGGGGTCGTAGTGAGACGGAATGAAAAACCGGAGCTAGACTTTTAGTCGTTCGTCCATTGGGGTCTCACGTAGCCAATCTTTGAACCCCATCACTTGTCATGCGAATGGAAGCCAAATAGCCAAATAGTTTTTGTCCCTATCTGTTTTTCCAGATTATTGGATTTCTGACAGTTTGAAATTTGAGCATTATCTCTGAGCCGCAGAGTCGAGCTACACTGGCTCAGAACCAATCCTAGCAGAGCTCTTACTCACTGGAGTTTGAATTTTCTGCTAAAGTTTCACATCCAGAGGGAAGAGTTTGTAGCCGATGCCCTGTCATCATACGTAATCCCAGAAGACACAACAGGGCATTGGAACAGAACGGATGTTTTCCTTTTTTCTATTGTAGTCTCCGTGGGAGCAATTAGGGAAAGAACAAGTTCGCCTGTTATTAAAAATGAATTCCTCTTTCTGTAATTCTGAACAATCCCACCGTCTTTACACCCTTTGTGTGTGTCCTTGAGAATCTGTCAATAAATTCAGAAGATGCGGGAGTTGACAGCTCTCGGGCCTAAATCTCATTAGTGTCACAGTTTAATAAAAGTTATACTTGACGGTGTCCAGAGACTGGTTGACTTCATGTTGTTGTTGATGATACGTGATGTGAAGTCGTCCATACAGTGGAACAGTGACAGAGCTCAGTCCATGAATCGAGTCCTCTGTTGGCCACTGGTCACTCACTCACTTCTTCCACCCCCCCTCCTTGTGAGAGACCATCGTTTTACTGCTCTGCCCTCGGCAGACATTGCAGCTTTTCATCTCTCCGAGGAATGGCAGCTGCTCCTGCAGCTCTCCTCCGCCCTGTGGGAGTCGGGAAAATCGAAGCAGCGCATGTAAATGCGGTGGTTTTTCCGGAAAGATTGAAACATGATGGTGCACATCGGAGGAGGAGCCGTATCGACTGTCACGGCTTTTGAGGTGACACGATTGGTACTAATGAGTCAGCTGGTTTTCTGCCAATCGACTGGTGGGCTAGCAGAAACTTTGCCGACATAAATTCCGTTATTTATCACGCAAAACATTATCTTTTCTTGTAAAATGTGACGAGTTGTTGCATTTCTCTGGAATTAAATAGCTCGGCCGGACAAAACAAGCATTTTAAAGATGTTACCTTGGACTTCAGATTATTGTGGTGGACATTTTATAAACCAAAAGATTAATAGATAATGGAAATAATAATTCCGTTTGATCCATTTCAGTTGATTCACTTCAGCATGCAGGTGATCTAAATAAAAGTAATAGGATTTTTTGATCAGTTATTCATGGAGGAGCCCGCTGTGTGCGACTCGTCTTCAGAAGCTTAAATAATAGATCATAATCTTGTCTTTTGCATTTTGAAAAAAAAAAAAGAAGATAAAAGACTTATTTCTGTTGATAGAAATCTGTGATGGCAGACGTAATTATTCTTCTGAAATAGGGTTCTTCACATCACTCATAACACCAACTGCTATCTATCAACCTACTATCTTACAGTAGTTTTTATATATTTTTGGGGCCAGTAAACTCATTCACATCAATTAAATGTTTGGATTTCAGACTAAACATGCTTTGGCCATTATTCTGTCGAGGATCTGGTTTTGCGCCGCGATCGATTTTTATTAGTGTGCACTGGCTGTTGTAATAAGATTAAGACCCCAGCGATGAAGAGCATAAACCTCATGATTTGATTAAATCTTCTCGAGCTGCTGCTATGACAAGTTCATAAAGAGTCCCAGAGGAGGTGCTGTGGGCGCCTCTTGTATGTTTCCAACTGTCAATCACGTCAACCCCTCTCTCGTGTCATTCGCAGACCGTGGACATCCATAAAGAGAAGGTCGCCAGGCGGGAGATCGGGATCCTGACCACCAACAAGAACACGGCGAGGACTCATAAGATCATAGCGCCGGGTAACATGGAGCGGCCAGTCAGGTACATCAGGAAGCCCATTGACTACAATGTGCTGGACGATGTCGGCCACGGCGTTAAGGTGAGAAGATTCCTCCTTATCTTCTCTTTGTGTTCTCCAATCTCTCTCTCCAGTCACTCTAGTGTTTTATCTCCACTCCTGTTCTTCCACTACTGTATCTAAATTTTCTCTCTCCGTGCCCCTCCTCTCTATCTTGCCAGAGGTATTCACACACCCCCACCCTCTCCTCTCTCTACCACTTTGACTCGTTTCCTCGCTCACACTCCATCTCTTGTGCTTTTCGCTTTCATCTCCAGAAAGCACCCCTCCTGACCCTGCAGGAATATGCTTCAGCGTGGGTTTGCTGCATGGGAACGGGGGTTGGGGGGTTGGAGATGAACCAAAAAGGGCGATTACATCATGTAGCTTTCAGAAAACAGCTCTATTCTTAGCGTGCGATGTGAAAGATGTTAAGACGTTTTTAAAGGCACTTAGGCCCCCGTCCCGCTCTCGTAATCTCGTTCTTGAGTTTCTCTAAACCTTCGCGGAGGATTGATGTTGTTACAATTGGATTTGAGGCTTTATTTTCCACGTCTGAGAGGCCGTACCAAAGCTGACGTTGATGCGGTGATCCGAGGGCGACGTATTCCCCTCTCTCCCTGCCATTAGGGCTCGCTTAAGGGGTCACTGGGTCGTCCTGACACGGGGGAGTGGGGTAATGACATCATTTCCTGATGGCCGCAGGCATTTTTGCGATCTCCGTCCTCTCACTTCGAGCTTCATCTGCTCCATCAATCGGCCAATCAATCGCAGATGTCAAACTGATCGGATTAGAGGCCGTCCAGAAGTGTTACAGGCATTGATAAAAGCCGTCGTGCCACTCTCAGTTTATTGTGTAGGGAATTATATTAGACCTTTTGTAAAACCGTCACAGCTAATGTGGGGTGATGCATTTTTTTGGGGTGTGTTTTCCCACCACTGACACCAGACTTTTATATATATATATTATTATGGACATTATGAGAGGAGTAAAACCGTACCACCCTCATGTTTGTAGGCTAAAATAGGAAGCTGGAGTCAGGAGGCCGTTAGCTTAGCCTAGTTTATAGACTGGAAGCAAAGGGAAACAAACAGCCCAGAGCTATTGGTTGCGGAGACTTCCTGGTTGCTATGTTTAAAGCATGTAGCTAATCATAAAAGAAAAGATTGTTGTTTTAAATCCTTTTGTAGACTGGTTAAACAAACCATTCACAAATGTGTAAATACAGTAAAAGACCGTTTTTTAGAGATGTTTGAAGGCAGATTTAGCAATTTGGAGAGATCATGGCTAGCAGTTCTGAGCTAGCTCCTTGCTTCTAGGCTAAGCTAACAGTGTTGTGGTTATAACTCTGTAGTTTTTTTGTATTTTGTTGTTGTATCATCTTTCAGAAATGAAAAATGATATAACAATATATCATCATTATATTTTTTAAAGGGTAAAAAAGACGATTTTAAGATGAAATATGAAAAAATGATTCTGTAGAATCACAGGGCAAAAAATGAGAACCTGTAAAACAGGTACACGTAAATCATCCAGACTCATTATTCCTGTGTCGGATTAGCTGCTCAGAACTGGGCTGCCAGTGAGCAGTTGCACAAAAGTGTCAAATGAGTCAAATCACCGAGCTTCATGGCTGTTTTGAGGGCGTTTCGATGGATCTATTTAAAGAACGCGAGGCATCACTCCGGGTCTAATCTCAGTGGATTGTCTTCCTGCTGTATTTACATCACGTAGTTAGTGAATGTGATGATATGACACACACACACACACACACACACACAGGCAGCAGCAGCCCTTCATCACTCACACACCCTATCACCTATGCATGTCACAGCCCAAAGAGCCAATCAATATTCTGCATTAATACTCCATATTCATTCATACAGTATCCTCCTGTGATGGCTCCGGTCCTCATGCCGTACAGAACATTTACAGCCGTGGTTTTTACTTACTGACCAGGATCAATACATTAATGGGAGTTTAAATCATGTCCACTGGCTCCGGTTAAACTGTGAAACTCACTGGGCCGGTGCATGACGTGGATGTTTGTATCGGCCTAAACGGTTGAATTGGTTTTTATAGCCTCTCGCACTGGTGTTTGTGTAGTCAAACAGCAAAGGCGTGAGCTGCATCACGGAGGATAAACACTGTGTAGCCCTCCTCGTGTGCATTATTTAACAGGAGCTGCTCTCAGATCAGAAAGATGAGTGTGTGTAGAGAAATATCGAGGTGGAATTCATATTGTACATAATCAGATTCTTTCTCTGAACACCCGCAGCATTATATATCAATAAATCCCCCCCGGCTGCTGACAGATCAGGGCGTTCCTCTCCGACAGCGACATGATGATTTTTTAGCATTATTATGTAAAATGAGATTTATTCCTCCAGTCAGCTGACGCCTAATCTAGTCAGCGGGAATTTCATGAATTCAGCGACGACGATGATGTCAGATTGCTTTCATTGGATATCCTGTGTTGTGTCAGTCATGAATTTGAAATATGAAGTGCTGGTTTTTGGAGAATTTAATGATGTTTTATTACTTGAATATACAAATTAATTAAGTTTTTTTCGACTATTTTTTTTCTCATTTGGTGACAACCATGTCTACTGATGAAAACAATACGTGTGGTTTAATACTACAGTGATGGGAAATGTTCAGTTTGTTCCGATACAGTATGAGGCTGATATCAGACTTAAAATTAAAAGCAAATGAAAAATAATACAGTAAGAACGAAGAGACATTTAATGGCTATTGAAAAAAATATGGGAAAAGAACAGGCACATCCAGTAAAAATGATTTTCAAATGGTTGCTGGATCAACAAAATATTAAAAAGTGTGAAAAGAAAATGTCTGCACACCTAAACAATTGACGTCATGTAGCCGTTGTCAGGAAGATAAGGGGAAAGCCGTAGTGGGCCTGGGCATGTCCAGTATGACCTAGATTGTGAATAGTAACTCGCCGAGCTCTGATAACCTGTAAAGAGGGAAATTAAAACGTGAAAAATGTATCAATAAGGTAATATCAATAAGGGCGGAGAGATCACTTCATTCTGACCTATGCCATGAATATTTGCTTTTTGGTTTTTCATCCTCTCCGTTTCTCTCGTGGTCGTTTGATGCTACAGTGCTTTTTGCAAAGGCCACTGGGGAACGCTGCATTATAGATGAGCCACTTGACTCTGCAGTTGTCAAACTGCGGATCAACCCCGCCGCTCAGTTGCCTCTGTATTCTCTTTGACATCAGCCCATACGAGTACCAGGCCAGCAAGGAAATAATCTGGATGTGTCCCCCCCAAAAAATGGACACAAATGCACCGAGTGGACCTAACTGAGCATATTTGTGATGTACAAGAGTAAAATTCCTCATGACGCGCAGTCTCAGGCAGCCTGTGGGGATAATTTCACTCGTGCACAATAGCCCTTCCGTCAGATCCCAGAGTTCTCCTCCCAGTCTTGACTGCGGCTCTCTGGGTGTGGTTCTGTGGATCTGAGCAACAGTCAGGAGCCGCAGTGTTTTCCCCACCGGTTAGTGTGACTCGCCGAGGTCTCGCTGAAACGTTTGCTCACAGTGCAAATACAACGGTGAAATCATTTTTCTCTTTGCTCGCTTGTACTTTGACCTCTACTGATCCGTTGAGACAATGGCCGTTTTGACATGCCCTCTTTCTGTCTCTCTCTCTCTCTTTTTCTCTTCTCTCCCCTTTGCCCACACTAAGTGGTTAAAAGCCAAGGTAAGTCTGGTTTTGTCACATGACCCATTTTGCTGTAATGTATAATTGATAGACTCCAGCAAATCCCTATACATGTGATTATAGTCGCCAGTTCCCGCGTTATTTCCTTCCCTTTAACAAGATTTGTAGTCCCCTTTAAGTCGAGAGCTGCTTTCAGACATGCACTGAAGTCCGGACCTTTTCCTGAACTTTTCCAGAGGGCATGTGTGTGAGAACGCAGATGTCGCTCCGGAATATTTTCTGCCAGCCCTGTAGTAGGATTTCTGGAAGTTCATGTCTGTAAACAGCAAAAAAAAAAAAAAAAATACCTCTAGTCCGATGATCTGTTGAACCCTCCCATGTCTATTTCCCGTCTGTGTACATGTTGTCCTCTAATGTACATGTCACGTCACTGTCCGTAACTGTTCTATAGTTTATTTAAAATCTTTATAGGCTTCCCAGACAGCTCATATACATATATACTCAATACTGTTCAATAATCTTGGAATTTTGCAATACCGCAAATCCAGATTCCCGTCGAGGCTTTGATTCCTCTGAAGTTACATTCTGTTTAAGATCCGAGAAGCCTTACTGTAACACACCAGAGGTTTCTAACCTGCGATCAGCAGCCACCAACCGGTGACACTGTATATACACAAGTTATTAGATAACTCTGCAGATATGACCCGCTGAAATACACGAGCATATCTCTGCTGTTCTGGGCAGCCTGTAACATCCCATTCTCGTGACACGAGTAGTGATCACACACTGTGTCTGAAGTAAGTTGTCTGTCTCAATAAGGGGCTTCATCTTTTTTTAAATATATATATTTTTCTTTCAACCCCAGCAACATGGAAACAATCAGGCGATCAGAGGAGGAACACTGTCGAGGACCAATCCGCCGACGCAGAAGCCGCCGAGCCCTCCGATGTCAGGGCGTGGCACGCTCGGGTAAGATTTCCATTTCCGTCACCATGAAAGGAAAAACCCAAAACTAAAAAAAGACGCAAGGTTTTTCTGCAGGGGGATTTTTTTTTACTCAATAAAGATAGTGAGCAAACGCTGCCCACTGAGCTCGGAGATCCAGGGAAAGGGGATCCGGCAAAAATAATCTTCCGGGACCTTACCTGAACTTTTATCAGATAACGTGACGCGTGTTTCGTGCCCTGCTGGGGACACGATTCGTCACCCGTAGCTCCGCAAGCCATCGGCGACTCTAATCGGATATTAATTCCAAGAGTAAACTGATGCTGGTGCTCACGTTCCGCAGCATCCAGCTGTGTTAACTGATAGGATTCACATAGCTCCAGAGAAAACTCCCTCGCAGTTTCGACGGGCAGGATTTTGCACTGAATTCATTTGTCAGTATTTCTTTTTTCTTTTTTCAATCCGCTGCAGACGCAACACGTCCTACAAGACCCTGGAGCCGGTGAAGCCGCCCACGGTGCCCAACGACTACATGACCAGCCCCGCCCGCCTCGGCCAGCAGCACAGCCCCGGACGCACGGCGTCGCTCAACCAGAGGCAACGCACACACAGGTAGATGACGGGGAAGAGGGAAAAGCACATTCACACAAAAGCTGTTTTTTTTCTCGTAGTTTTATTCGATTGTAAATTCACCGCTAAACCACGTTCAGAGAGACCACAGCACTGAGCGAAGAAGCACAAGCGCCTCATAAAATTTTCATGAGATCACAGCATTGTCGCTACAGAGGGCGAAAGAACGCAGGGGTCATCCGGTTGGACAGGCGAACCTTTTAAAAGGGATGACCACAAAATCACAATGTCATCCAACTCAGCTCTGCACCAGCCGGTCAAATACTTATATAAGACACACTTGTAGAGTACGGAGACAAAAATGATGATGATTGTCCCAGTGAGAACTTCGTACAGCTGTGGAATAGTGTTTTGCATTTGAAGGCTCATCAATTTTAATCCACAACTTAAAAAAAGAAAAACATAACACGTTTCTCCCTTACAACAGAGATGCAATAGGAGCAGCGAGTGCAGAGTCAAGGAAGCTACGTAGGAATTATAATGTAGAAAAAGAAAGTATATAACCGAGGACTATGATTCCGCAACAAGGAGCAAATTGTTGCACATGCACTAAGCTTCAAGTTTCTAGCAAATCAACATCAGTCAAATGTGGATGATGCAAGAGTGAGAGCAGAGGATATGAAGTCAGCGTTGGCCTCATAATATCAATATCAATATATGATGTAAGCCAAACACTGTTGCCCCCTGCTGACATACTGTAATACAGTTGGAGTTCATTTTTAGAAAAAGGATAAATAAGTCTGTAAAAATCTGCAATGCAGATGTTGATGAACTCTGTGCAGCATTTAATAGGACGTAAGGCCCCCCCCCCCCCCCCCCCCCCCTCATATGTTTGGATAGATATGAGTGAAATCTTTTAAAACTGTGTTTCAGTAATGTAAAAAAAAAAGTAGCTCGGAGAGGGGTTTCTCACCGCGGCTCAGAATCACTGATATTAATACCTGTAAAAGCCTTTTGATATAAAGTGCCATTTAAAACACAAAACAACAAACCTTAAGTCAACTGCAGCCCTCAAACTCCTCGGACATGAACGGCTCTCGAGGATCGCAGCCCCCCCCCAAAAAAGTCTCCACTCAGAAGAAAGCAACTCACGTCAAACGTGAGTTACGAGGCGAGCGAAGCCGCCTCATTAGCTAAAAAGCTTATGATGCTGACCGTGATGCTCATAAATATCACATAACTTCCTTATTCCACCAGCCCCTCGCCCCTGACTCCTCTCCTGTCTCGCTCGTGTGAATGTTTCGCGCAAAGCGGCTTTTTCAAAAAGGCTGCGGAGCAGCGAGCAAACAAATCATCTTGATCGTTCAGCGTCACCGTTACACAAAGGTTCTTTTATCAAACCAATGTCGTCCTCAGAGTCTGACTGTACCTCTCCCCGCCCGCCTCAGCTAATATTGCTGTGGCATCAGTATTCGATTATTCAATAGGCCGTGCTTATTCAGCTCATCGGTCTCTGCCATCCTCAATCGAGGCCCTAAATTAGATAATGGCGTCTCTGTGTCCCCCTTTGTACGACGTCCGTTATTATCTATTATCTTTCTGTTGGCGAAGATTACACTGTAACGTGTGCAGGTATCGTTGTTGTTTTTTTCCCGAGCGAGTGCTCCGCCGCAGAGTCCTGTTAATGAAGCCTGCTCTAAAACTGTTTGTCGTTTTAAGATGGTGAATATTTTATTGATGCATCCCGCTCAAACATTGTGCTAGCTGCTCTTCCTCAAAAAAAAAACCATCAGCCTCCCTCAGCTCCGACCAACTCTCCTTTGTTCTTTGTCCGATTTTAAATGAAAATTAAAATCATTAGAAGTTCTGGCGCTATCGGTGAACTTCAACCTTCCCTGGTCTTTCTCGGAACAAACGTCGTCTTTTTGCTGTCATTTCCTGTCGTCTCTCTCTACCACAGTTTCTCTAAAGCGTTTTTCTTTTTTAAGACATGAACTTGGGAAAATATCCGGAAAATCGTGTCCAGTTTCCCGTACACGTATGAAGAACGCAGCAGGAAATCTAAAACCAGGAGGGGGAGGTTGAATTTCGACGTTATAATATTGTCTAGCCTACTTCGCTCCCCTTCGCCACCAACATCCTTCAGAGGGGTAACTAACCCCTGCTGTGTGGTGTGTGCGCGCCTGGAGAGCCCCGGGGCTCGACTGACATGGATCAGAGAGGCGATGGGAGGAAGGGGAGCGATTGATGGGAAAGGGGATAAAGGAGAGGTTGGGGGCGGGAGCGAACTCGGGTTCAGTGGGATGGAAGGAATCAGAGGAGACCGGGGGGGGGGGGGGGGGGGGGGGGGGGGGGGGGGGGGGGGGGGGCGAGGGGTTCTAGGGAGACGAACGGGGAATCGCTTTACAGGCGGTGAGGAGATAAGAGGAGGAGGAGGTCGAGGGGTGAGAGGCAGGCAGGCAGGGGGATCAATGGAAGAGCAGGGGATGAAAGGGGCATGAAAAAAAAAGGGAGGGGTGGGGTATAAATGAGGGTGGAAGGAAATCCCAGAGAGAGAGTGAAAGCGGGAGGTGGGGGAGATTTAGTTGGTCGGGGTCATTGATCCACAAGCCCCAGGGTCAAACAGAGGGTGACTGATGAGCTGACATACATATATGATGTACATGTCCCACATCCTCACAGGGTGATGATGACAAAATCAAAGAAGATTGATTCAGGAGATGCTTCCATAATATATATTGATGGTCTTTAGAAGTGCCCCCCCCCCCCCCCCCCCCCCCAACATTTTTTTTTAAAAATTCCTTTGGTTATTCCACCTCAAATTGTTTCTCATAACGCCGATATGTTGTTGTGTCTCTCCCCATTATGGAGGATTCACTAATAATGAAACACGCAGAGTGTTTGGATAGAATATGTTTGTGTGAATCTAGTCTATTGTCAACCTCCCAATAAAAAAGCAAAACACATTATTAGACTAAGCACACAGTGTATAATTATCACTGTAAAGGTGCAATTAGAGGATCTGACGACAGATATTTTGCGCAACAAAAGCTTTATTATCCATTTTAAACCTTGAACTCCCGTTAGTCCTCTTATACTCATTTATTCTGACCAAAAGGAACGATAGCGAGTTTCGCAGTCGTCTTGCTCTAAATGGGACATAAATAAACACAAATAAAACCTAATGTCCTCCTTCCCTTCTCGTCTCTCTCCGTCCCTTCAGTGGCAGCAGCGGGGGCAGCAGCAGCAGGGAGAACAGCGGCAGCAGCGGAATTGGCATTCCCATCGCCGTGCCTACGCCCTCCATTCCCAGTTCTGGACCAGGTGAGCGTCGATATAACCCTTCAGGGGAAGAGTTAATAAAGCTCTGTTGGTCTCTCCTCAGGACTCAAGCGGCTTCAGGCGTTTTTTTGAAAATGCAATAAAAACCTGCTGTACTGACCCACCTGGGAAGGTCATTACATGACCGGGGAGAGTTATTTTTATCCTTTCACAAACTCCAGACTCTGGTTTCGGAGAGCGAACATCGGGTCTTCCCAAAATAAATCCTGGACGGATGAGAAACTCATCCGTCAGGAAAATGAGATAAGACTCTTTAAACATTGACAGGGGCGTGCTGTTTGTTCAGCGCACACACATGCGTGGGGCTCGGCCTGCACGTACAGTAGACACAGACAGTAACTACTACTACTACAGTGTGTAACATACTGCAACTACGTACTTTGTGTACTGTACTACCTCCCCTTTAGTGCAAAGTGCAAACCTGTATCTTATGAAAGTATAGGGGCCATATTGAATGAGAAAAAAGTCAGAGATTTCGAGAATAAAGTCCTATTACGAGCCATTTCCTCCTCCCAGCTCCTGGTTCTTTCTTCGGACAATCTTTTCGTAAGATTTTTGTGATTTGGGAAAATTATGCTAATGTAAAAACTGAAAATGAGGACTTTATTATCATTAAATTACAACTTTATATTTTGCAATTTTTCCCCATAAAATCACAACTTACATATCGTTAAATTATGACCTCATTCTTGTAATATCATGATTTTATTCTTGTAATATTACAACTTTATTTTAGTAATATCACGACTTTGTTTTTCTAATATCACGACTTTTTTTCTCCTGTAAATCTGACATAATATTACAACTTTATTCTGGAAATCTCAGATTTTTTTCTTTTTCCCTTTGGCTCTAATAAAAGAAAAAGAAAAGAATATATAATATGCAGGAGTATAACCAATGATGGGCGCTACACTGGACGACGTGTAAATGAGACGGCGTGTTAGCGGATCGTGAGACTTCTCCACACAAAGCCTATGTTTACCAGACAGGGATTATTAATGTCCATTGTGTTCTGAGCTCAGCTGATTCTCTATCCGACTGTGTAAATAGGCCAAGCTGCGTTAGACCGTAACGCACACACACACACCACACACACACACACACACACACACTAGAGATAGAGATAGTACCGTGGAGAAGCACTAGTTCAGTTCGTAGTAGATGTTTCGTCCTTCGGCGCCGTGAGCGGGCCCAGCGACAAAACACTCACCACGGCTCTCCATTTCGAGCCGGTCGCCATGGAAACACTGGGCTCATACAACAGAGAAGTGTGTCAACGTGTGCGGGCCTCCGACAAAGTCAAAGTGCTCCCCGAGCCCCCCGAGGGTTCTCCAGTAAAGTGATGTTACGTAACGGGAGCGGGAGGCCGCCGAGCTTCAGTTCTGAAACTAACGTAAACACTCAAACTTCCAGTCCCGCCCATGTGTGCTCCCCCGGGAGCCCCTCCCCCACCCCCACCTCCTCCTCCTGTACCTCCACCTGCTCCTCCCATGGCCGGGCTCGCCCCCCCAGCACCACCACCACCACCACCACCACCACCTCCACCACCCATAGGTGAGACTCCTCGCACCCCCGAGGCCGCTCCCGTCGCCTCTGCTCTCTGGCGGGTGGACGAATCAAGCGCACGTCTCTTGTGATCTGCTCACGGTGGAGATGATGATGAGGAACAAGGGGATTGTGGGTATTGTCTTAAATGTCTGTTTGTGCACACTGCAAGCAAAGATCTTAATAAAATAGCATCATGGAGCTGTAGTCAAATTATGCTGTGTTCATATTAACGTACTTAAAATTACTAAGTAGAGGCTTTTTTTCATTAATTTAAGTAATGAAAAAAAAAAGTCTGCTTGCTCGGCAAATGTATGATTAATTAAATGAAATGACATTATTAAGGAAATAAGGGACGGATGTGTAATCCAGGCTTTTTAATGAGTAATGGCTTTCCTCAGCCAATGAACTCGTCGACTCCGAAACACCTCGGCCAACATTGTACTGGTCGTTCAGCTTCAGAGGCGTCTTGCAGTGTGAACAGACTGTACGTGTGCTTCAGCCACAGTCCTGGTACTGTACACACACACAGGCTTTGGCAAGTTAACCTTTTCTTGATCCTCGGTGGTGGTGGTGGTGGTGGTTCTACTTTCTAATTCTTCATGTGTCTTATATCGCCTGATGAAGTCTCAAGTCACCTAAGGTCGGACCAAAGTTGATTACTGTCTGCAGAAACTCCAAACTCTGAATGTGCATTTGATCCCAAGACACTGGATATCTCCAGAAATCCACATTTACAACTTTGACTAAAAACTAAAAATGTAAAACCCTCCAAGTGAGATGCTGCACCGGCACCATGACAACATTATATAGGTTGTGAGACTTTTTCCTCACAGGTACAGAACGTCGATGTCTTTCATTTGATTTCCTTTACAGCTTTAAAGCTGCATCAGGCATCATTTCCCTGTAGTTCCAGTTCAGATCCTAAGCAGGGATTTGGTGGAAAAGATCCGCTCTGAGCAGCTGAAGTCACGATTTAAAAAACATGACCCGCTATTCAATGAGGCGGCGCTCAACTTTCTGAGCCTGCTGCAAACATTCAATATTGCTCGACGCATCTTTGATTCTCATCGACTCGGGGTCGCTCATATCTCACCGACTCCTGTGAACTTCACATTCTTCAACGGGGCGAGGATCACTCGAAGCTTCGTCCTCAGAACGTCGATGCTTCACTCTCTCTGCTGTGATTACTTCTTCCGCTCGTTTTGCGATTGTGTTCCTCTGAATCTTTTGACTTCCTCTGGATCCACCCATCCCTCCGGAGACGCTGTGTGCGTTATCTAGAAATATGAAAGGAAATACTCGAGCAGACCGGGAGTCTTTAACCCCTTCTGTCCTTCTCACGCACACACACACACACACACTCACTTTTAATATTTGTGCATATCGAAACGTTGCCATGATTCTGAATCACGAGTGCACAACTCTCCCTCGAGTGGACATTATGAAATCATGTCGCTGAAAAGGAGTGTGAAGAAGTTGTAATCACACTGTTGTGTCGCTGCTCTGATCTCGCTTCCCTCATTCTTCACCCAATATCCCCCCCCCCCGTTTTGTTCCTTAAAGTGCAGGATTTCTTGGTGCAACCTCTTGGGACTCTTTGTGTTTCTTTAAAAAAGAAATAAAGAAATCTGCTGAACAGTTTTACCAATTAACCGTCTGTGCTGCTTCCCGAGCTCGTCTGCTTCCTCCGATTCTCCCTATCGATTGTGTCCTTCGGTATTTCAAATCTCTCATAATCTTTCAGCTGTTGATGATTCATGTTTTCGGTGCTTCTCTCTTCTTCTCCCCCTTTCCACCTCCTCTGTCTAACTCCCTCCCCTCCTCCCCTCCCTGGGTGTGTTTCCTAGCTGTGGCCCCTGGCCCCGGTCTGGGTCCCGCTCCAATGTCCCAGTTTGGAACCATCTCGCGGCAGATCTCGCGGCACAACCCCTCCAACTCCTCCGTCTCGATGGTTTCGGCCACGGGCACCTACCGCCGGGCGCCGTCGGTCACTTCCCAGTTCTCCTTGCAGCAGCAGCAGCAGCAGCTTCAGCAGCAGCAACTTCAGCAACAGCAGCAACTACAGCAGCAGCAGCAGCAGCAGCAGCAGCAGCAGCCTCATATTAACGGAGGCACTCCTGGCTACGGCCAGAACTCAAGTAAGGCCCTTCTGTCTCCGACTCCCAGCCTGATTTATTAAATTCATTCAAATTATTCACAGTAACAAAAAAAAAAGGAACACTGACCTTTGTAGCCTCGGACCAATATTTCATATTTGCAAGTGCGTCAGTTTTCTGAAGGTCAGGCTTGAATTTCAGACATTTTTCCCTTCCACGCTGAGAGTGCAGGTTCAGGCCTTTTTTTCTTTTCTTCTTCTTCAGTATTCATGCAGGACGGCGCCTCGTCTTTGACTCCTGCAGCAGACGATCAATGTCTGCAAACAACGAGCGGTCTGCTTTTCTGGCATCGTGTAAAAGCGTGCGGTCAAACGTTGACGTGCGAATCGATTCCGCTGCGCATCGGGAGTGGTTCTGTTTCATTTTTTCCAAAAACCGAACATGCTACAGACTAAAATCTCTATCTATCCGTTGTTAACACGTGATCTGTATCCAAACAGAATCGGACGACACAGGCCCTTTGTGTTTACACCTACCTTCTTTTTTCCCCTCTGGAATTTTGCTCACGCCGTTTGAATCACATTGGATCACGGTTTGGAGAGCCAGACAACCTCCAGATGTGCGAGATCATTCCCAGATTATCGTGAGTTCATCAACCAGATGCAGATCACAAGGTTAGATCGCAGGATCGAACGCGACTCAAGTGCCTCGTCCCCGAAAATAGGACCATCAAGACACCGTGTGAAATCTCATCACGGTCAAATAAGACGTCATCAAACTTCCCAGTGTCAAAATTGTTTGTGTCTGATCTGTGGAGATGCTGCAGCGACAAACGTCACGTGTCAATCATTATTTCAGTCATTTGAATATGTAAACGTCTGTCTCTGCAGCACATCTTTCTGTTTCTTTAATCTCTGTGAGTTTGGTGTTTGCTCGGGATCAGGGGTTCACTCTTCTTGGTGACTGACTGGTGCTTTCTCTTTATTTATGTATTTGTTTTTTTGTCCTTGTCTTGTCCTTTCTGTCTTTTTTCCTTTTGCCGGCTTTCAGTGTCTATCGCTCCGCCTCCTCCCCCCATGCCCCAGCTGACTCCACAGATACCTCTGACTGGCTTTGTGGCCAGGATGCAGGAGAGCAGTAAGTGAAGTGGACGACACTCCTCCTCCTCCTCCTCCTCCTCCTCTTCTTCGTCTGCTTGTCTCCCAGCATGCATTGTGTGCCTGTTCATCCCGTTCCCTCTGTGTGTGTCGAGATCGATCGTGACCAACCTCATCGGATTTATTCCAAAAAAATAAGCTGAACTGTTTTCTTTCTTCGCTGCTCGTAGAAAAAAAGTTAAATTGCAAAGTTAATTCAGTTTGTCGCCTCAGTTGTTGAGATCATTTTTGAAGTGATCTAGTTCATGATTGAACCGTGTTATTCATCTGTTGAATGTACTCGGAGCAGAGTTGAGCTGAGGTGAATACAAAAATGTCGAGGTGAAAAAAAAGCCAAAGGGCACTGCAGGGCAGGAGGAGACGGGGGCCTTTGCCGCCCTCTGCTGGTTCAGAACACGAAGTTTAGGGCGTGTTTTTTTTCTAGACAGAAAGTCAGTGGTGGACATTTATTAGCGGATTAGGTTTAGAGAAAATAAAATGATTACAGTAAAACATCTACTAACTGTTTTTAAGGCTTTTCTCCCGATGGGGATGCTGTCAAACAAACCTCCAAGATACTAAATAGCATGACTCTGCGGATGTGTCGGATCGAACAAGTCCACATTAATGCGTAATTCCCCCCTTTCCCCCCCGGAACAACAAGTAGCCTGTTTGATGAATTTAATATTCAAAAAAACTTCCCATACACACTCTGTTCTGCATGTGTCATCATTAATTCTGCATGATCCGGCCATCGCCCCTTCTGCCCAAGCGAGCTCTTGGAAAATCGTCAATCGTCTTCACTTTTCTCCGTCTCCGTTCTCTCTCCGACAGTTGCAGATACTCCCACTCCGCCGCCGCCGCCTCCTCCGGACGACTTGCCCCTGTTCGACGACTCCCCTCCCCCTCCGCCGCCGCCCCCGGTGGACTACGAGGAGGAGGACGCCGCCGTCGTGCACTACAACGACCCCTACGCCGACGGGGACCCGCAGTGGGCCCCCACCAACTATGTGGAGAAAGGTTTGTGCTTGATAGCGACAGTCACGCACGTCACAGAAACCTCCTCCTCCGGGAGAAAGTACCTCTAGTCGCTGTCAGACATTTTAGAGGACAGACACAGAAGAAATACACAGTTTTTTGAGTGGAGGGGGGCATTGACTGTTTCATTTCATTGGTGTTTTCAGTGGTGGCCATCTACGACTACTCCCGGGACAAGGACGACGAGCTGAGCTTCATGGAGGGGGCGATCATCTACGTCATCAAGAAGAACGACGACGGCTGGTATGAGGGCCTCAGCAACGGCGTCACCGGCCTGTTCCCCGGCAACTACGTGGAGTCCATCATGCACTACGCCGACTGAACGGCCGCCGCATATTCATTCAGTCGCATCATAATCCGCCGAGAGATCGAACGACCGCAGCAACCCCCCCCTCCCCGACTCCTCTGAGACGCATAGACATAACTGTATGATCCCCCCCTTTTTTTGATATGACAGAATGTTCTTCTTTCCCTAAATGATTGCAAATAAAATTAAATAAAAAGTTAATATCTATTTAGTTTATTTTGGTGTTGTATGGGGCGGGGATATGTAACGACTGGACTGCGCGCGCTCGCTCGCCCGCCCTCGCGGGCCGAAGGATCTATTCATCCTGCCCTGGACAGAGATTCTGCACGTTGGGTTTTAATGGAGCAGACAGATTGAATACGAACACCATCAGTTGAAGTGTTCGTACAGTTGGGTTGTATATAATGTGAGCTGCAGCCACTTCCTGTAATGTAAATTCAGTGAATGTTGATTATACGCTAAGTTTCTCCTCGACGCCACGAGGCCCGTTCGTACGGAAGAAAAAGAAAAACGTACTGTCGATAAGTCCCAACATTTTAAATACTGTAAATGGTATTTAGAGGAATCAGTCGTTGGCGCTAAAGCATGCAAACATTTTGAAGAGATAAAAAAAATGTAATCTTAAGTTTATTGGCATTATGCTTCCGTTATGTTGTAAGTGTGTATTCTCACCTTTTCTTTTTTTATTTTCACTGTTGTAGTCACTGAAACTTTCTTGGGGAAGTGAATTTCAGACTTTCCCGTGGTCTCACCTTTAAAAAAAAAAAAAAAATCCTACAAGTGAAACTTTATCCCGGCAATTTATTATCACTGTCGTGTAATTTTTTTTTACTAGTCACACAAGTCTGTAGGATCCATTGGTGAACTGGCAATAATGTACGTAGATTGAGCCGGCGTGGTGTGACGCTGAGCGTGGACTTTGTGGTGCCTAACACTGCCATGTTGACATTTCAGACGCAACGCAGGCGACCAATCAACAACTAATACCTCGGCACGTCAAACACCCTGAACGTGAAATTCCTCTCGATATCTAACCCGAGTCAAATCCGCCAATCACAACATTAGCTTTCACTCAGGTCTCAGAATCATCTTGATAGCATTGTGTTTCTTAAATTTTTATTTGTTAGCCCTCCAACAATCATCTAACATCTTGTCTGTCAGGACACTGCAGCTGACGCTTTGATATTTTAGCCCATTTGCTTTAGTATTTTCAATTTTTTTTTTTTTTTTTTTTTAAGAGTTCCGGCTCAATTTCATGGGGTAGAAATATTGAAATCAAATCTCTCCCTGCCCTCCCATTTGTACATAAAAAAGAAATGTTGATTGAAAGAAAAAAAAAAATCTAATGTACAGTCTTTTTATAATAAACAATTCTATGTACGCCGACATGCACACGTGTGGTCACTCGGGAGGGAAAATCAAGACAAGAGGCGAAAGGTTTTGGCTTAAATAGAAATAAAAACAAAACAAAAGACGGTTTTATTGAGCAACACACGAGTTGTGGATGATGAAGATGTTAAGGCCTTGGTTTCGTTACAGGACACTTTGATTCACAGAAGTAAACCTCGGAAAACATTTCACACGTCGGAGGGAGACGTGACTGTTTTTTGGCCTTTGGTGGTGTGAGGACGGAGCTCGAGACAGACGAAACACACACCGGTGACGACGATTATGCACGATATTGACGCCGCCGCCTCCGCTGCTCAGAGACGAGGCCGGCGCAGGTACAGTACTGTTATGAAGTGGCGTCCCATGATTTAAGATTTATTTCCATATGGTCACGAGAATGTGGAGTGGGCTTATGTGTGACTCACCCTCGTGTATATTTCAGGAGAGCGACAGGAAATGACGGGAGTCAGTTCAGACTGACCCCCTTGATTCTGAGTAAGTGCTCTGACAGCTTGCTGCCGTTTTCTTTTTGCCGTTGGCACTGAAACCGGCACCAGGGGTCCTTCCGAACCGAACGTCCCGTCGCTTCTCTCTCTCACCGTCTTTGTCGTCTCAACTCGTGAGTTGCATTTTTCCGCAGGTAGCTGCCTGAAGTTGAGTTGGAGGCTCGTCACTTGTCTCTGGTGAGCACCATCTCCGTGAGCCGGATGAGGGCGTCTCTCTCGGGGGACGGCCGGAGCATGCTGATGTGTCTGATGGCCTCTTGGCCGTAGCGCCGCGCCAGGAAGTTGGTCTGCTGCACGCCGTCGCTCTGGAACGGGAACAAGACGACGATTGACAAGAGCGTTTATCTTCTATACCAGCGAAGCTCGACTTCTTTTTCTGTGCGCTTGTTCAGTCCATGACTGAAACAACTAGTCTTCCTGTTAATGGCTTACGTTAACTATTAATTAAAGTCAATATTTACCCAATTTAAAACATTGATCATTAACATTCATTTGTCAAGTTTAAGATAAGTGTCTGACGCAGGAGGCAGAATATTGACTCCCTTACAACACGTATTGTTTGAGGATATAATCGTTTGTAATTTGACTAAAAATATTAAGTAATCTGCATTTTAGAGTCAAATTGACGCTTCAAGAACCATCAAATCTTAATTATTTGTACAATGTGCTGTTGGTAGTACCTGAAGAACGTATTCCCAGGCTCGGTCCACGTCTCCGTCGGAGCTGAACCGTCTCATGATCATAGAGTGAAGCTCAGGAAACTAGAAAAAAAAGAGGGGGGGAGGTGGAGTTAACAAAGGGCTGTAGACGCATGATGTATGTCAGATGATTTATTTTTATTTCTTTGTTACTCTTGTTCATGTTTCCAGGTTAAATGATGAATGTCCGTCTCACCTGCTCACAGGCGAACAGGACCGGCCCGGTGGCCAGGCCCAGTTTGAGGTCTGCGGCCGTGGGCTTCCCCAGGTGACTGGCTCCTGACGTGAAGTCCAACACGTCGTCCACCAGCTGAACGACAGACACAAATAAACTCCCATTAGAACTCATTCAATTAGATTCCACAGACCAAACACATTTTATTCATATTAAAGTTGTTTTTTTTGTTTTTTTTCCTGTATCCTTTTGAAAATATTGGGAATTATTGTACCTGGAACGCGATGCCGACGTTCTTCCCGTACTGGAAGGCAATTTCATGAACTTCGGGATCAGAGTTGACCAGGATGGAAACCTTCGACGAAAGGAGGAGGACAGGCAGTCAACATTAAAACACCACAGACACACAGGACCTGATGTGTCCCTCACTCGCTGCAATATTTGTGCGGAGACAGAACGTACATACTGCTTTACAACTGTTTGCAATAAGACTCGCCGTCTTCTTGAAGGTCTTCTCGAGGTAGTGTTTGAACCGCTCGTTCCCGTTCTCTTTGGAGCCCAGCTGCATGAATTCACCTGGGAGAGCACAGTGGGGAACAGTATGTGTTAATCTTCCAAACCGCTCGCAGCTTTTTAATGTGCGCACACAATGGAAACGCGGGTGTGAACAGATGCTGTACCTCGCACCAGGTCTTCGATCACCTGGGACAACACTTTCACCACGGTGATGTTTCCGATGCGAGCCAGAGCCAGGGAGGCGGCGGAGAGGATGAAGTCTCCGGCCAAGATGGCCTGGAAGACGGGACAAAAATAATTATATACATATTTTAAAATTTTTAAAAAGTTGTTGTTTTTATCGTTTTCTCCCCCGTTACCTTTCTTTCCCCCCACACTTCGTTGATGGTTCCCTTTCCTCTGCGCTTGTCAGATCCGTCGATGACGTCATCGTGCACCAGACTGGCAGTGTGGATCATTTCAGAGATCATGGCGATGGCCCTTTGCCCCGGGAGCAGGTCGCTACGAAGAGAGCAGGAAGTGAGATGAAATAAATGATTCATATAACTTTGTTTTGTTTTTTTAAATTGGCCATCACAAGGTGTGGTGGTGTAGCCACTGTGGCACAGGTCACTTGTGGGCGAGTTGTGTTAATAAATTATGAATGTTTTGTTGAAATAAAATCGCACCCCGCCCTGTTGCTGTGGATGTTGAGGGCCCGCGCCATCAGAACCACAATCATCGGTCGCACCGCTTTGCCTTTTCCATCGAAGTAGTAGTCGCACAGAGACTTCAGCTCTTCTTTAGAGACAAACAGCTCCTGGGAAGCAGAATAATAAAAATGACAAATCATCTGGTGATCTGAGATAAACATCTGCCAAACACCTGGTGAAAGCAAACTGTCTCCTGTTGGTTCCTACGGTACAAGATTCTTATTAAAGACGAAGGTTTCCACTACCACGTTTTTATATGCTGACATAACACTCATTTGGCCTGTAAAACTAATACAACACTTTGTTGGCGCCCTTTCAAATATTTTTATTAAAATCTCACCTTTCTGATGTCATCGTATAAACTCGTAAGGTCTTTCTGAGCCAACGTGAACGGGTCCTCGACCTTCGCGTCGCTGTGTATCGTTCGGCAGCAGCGCGGCTGCAGCGCGGGACACAGGGACCGCGACTTGTGTCTGAGGAGAGAGAGAGAGAAAATGAAACAACGATAATCATACGAGGGGATTATATAAGATTGGAAAATGAAAGACTTTGGTTGGATCACGTCACAACTCACCTGTTTAGTAGTGAGGTAAAGTTGAAAGTTTTCAGGTTTATCTGTGAGGATGATGATGATGATGATAATAGCAGCGCCTGAAAGTCAAAAAACAAACATGTTATCATCATAATTTGTGAAATTTGTGCATATTCTGGATTTATCCATTTACTGCTGTGTATTTTAGAAACCTGGGGTTAATGTTTTCTACGAATAACAACTTACACAAAGTGTATTTATGAGCTCCTGGCAGCTTGAATAATTTGAGACACACATCATGTACATTCTACTTTCAGAGAAAAACAAGTAGTGAACAGTAGCCTGACATGACACAGCGTGAAAAATACAAAACAATTCAAACAATATTCGAGAAAATCCAGAATTCGGCTTCTGCCTTTATTTATTTTTAAGACTGAGACTTTTGCCCTGGCTGTTTCTAAAATAATTCCTTCCCTGATGCAATGATGGAGAGGGTGAAGTGTTTTTTTGTTAAGTGTTCTGTTAAGCAAGTCTGGCACAGGTAACAAGAGTTAATGTCAAATGAATGAATGAATGAATGAAAGGACATCGGATAGGATTGGTTGTCCAGCTGACCGGGTGAAGGACAGAGGCTCTGTGAGGTCAGCAGCAGGTCTTGACCTTCATGTGCAGCACAAGTTGAACAAGCCAACGCCCCTTGACAGCAACAAGTCGGAACCAACCAATTCATTCCAGGAATCAAATACAAAACACAGGAAGCTCTTTCAAAAGCACACACACATGACAGTTTAAATGATCGGGAAGGAAACGTGAGAGACACTGGAGCAGTGAGAGAAGGAGACTGTGTGTGTGTGTGTGTGTGTGTGTGTGTGTGTGTGTGTGTGTGTGTGCGTGTGTGTGTGTGTGTGTGTGTGTGTGTGTGTGTGTGTGCGTGTGTGTGTGTCTGTGCCTGTGTCTGTGCCTGTGCCTGTATGACCTTCCCGGGGTTTGACAGCCACCCTCTCCTCCCCGTCCCCGGTGTTTCTCTCCCGCCGGCCCCGCAACTACACCTCACCTCGTTCCGGGGCCTCGAGCTCCAGGCGGCCCGCGCCGCAGAGGACGCAGACCTGCCGTCACACCGCCGCAGCGTGTCGAGTAATGTCGCGCTCGCCCGGTTCGTACTCCACCTCCGGCAGTGGCTCCACCACGGGACCGCCATGTTGCCCACCCGCACGAGTCGGTCACCGGCACGACGCGGCGGGGCGGGGCGGGGGTTACGTATCTTACACGGAACCGGAAGTCTTGTGACAAACCCGGGCGCCGGTGGATGACGTCACGTGACAACAAGGATATAGCATTAGCCGCCAGAGTCGTCAGCAACGGAAGGCAGGGAGTTTAGAAAAGACACGAGTGGCTGTTTCCTTAAAAATTACATCAAATAAATGAATACAAATACATTAGGGATACTTTTAGGTGTTAGTTACGGTTGTTTCCTCCAGAAACTTTAACAACCGTTAGCCCAAATAACCGTTTGGGATGAGGCTAGCACCCGGTTAGCTAACGAGTAACCTAGGCAACTGTGGCTAACCTGCAGCGAACTGGTGTTTTCAGAACTGCTAACGATTATTTTTTATGAGATATTATAATTATTATAATTCTCCACGAACAAACCGTCCTACATGATGTTAACTTGCTTTGTTTAGTTCACTGCCAGTTTAAGGTTTCAGTTAGCGTGTCTGAAGCTAAAGGATAACTTACGCAGCCGATGATTTGAAATCAAGAGGCTGTAATTCACAAGAAAATAGTTGAGTGTATTACTAAAGTTCTTAAGTAAAATTTGACATACTTTTACTTTGCTTGAGTTCTCTCGTTCACTGGTACTTTACACTTCCACTCCACTAAAAAACTGGCAAGTACTTCACTTTTTACTCCACAACATTTATTTATCGAAAGGTTTCGTCACTGGTATCTATTATACAAAACTGATCATATGGTCAATCAAACGTCACGCATTTATGTATGTAAAAGTTTTTACATTTGATAAAATATAAAACCCTTTACACTTACAGAAATATTTAGATGGCTAATTTGTTGTGTTACTTATGTCACATTTTAAATGCAGGACACTTAAGGAAATAATTAGAGTACCATTGTTGTTTATGATGTTGACCAGCAGAAGGTGAAAATGTTCTATTTTTTTCTCCTCCAGAGTCATGTGCATTTAAGGCAGCTGCTCCGTCTGCGGACATGTGGAGCGTCTACAGGCTGCTGGTCTTTGCTCTGGCCGCAGCATCGCGCCTCGCACCTGCACACGTCCTGGAGTTCTGCCACAGTTCTGACTGTCACCGTGACGATGACACAGCATCAAACGGCCAGCCAGCTCCAAATACTGTCAGATCCAGGTGGAACATGAGTGTGTCCGGCCTCGTACGGGACCTGGACCAGTTCAGAGTGTCCTGCAAGAAGCTAATTGGTAAAAACTTGATTCTTGTCTTTGCGGGTCACCGCGAAAAAAAATGCAGAACAAACTTAACGTCCCCTTTCACGTCCTCTCCGTAGAAGAATTCCCAGTCGATGAAGTTGACGGCAACTTTGTTCGCACTGTGAAGAACTGCATATTCTCCAAATCCACTCCAACCCCACTAAAAGGGCCGCTGAGACTGGCTGCAGTTTCTAAGGTGGTGATTGTAACGTCTTCAGCCGCATCGCATATTTTCCCCTTAAAATATGGCAAGTGAATTTATACCTGTCACCATCTCAACAGGAAGTCATTGAGGGGATCTTCGATTTAGATGTGGCTGTAACACAGTCCGAGGATTTCCTACATTATGCCAGTGGAGGCAAGCTGCTAATAGGATCTGTGCCTCTTGCACACAGATACGGGGGTCACCAGGTAATGACAGAAACTTGTTTTTCTTCTTTTTGTCGAAGTTTTTTACTGAGATTTACTCATGAATATGATTTCTTTTTCATCCCCCCCCCTCAAATAGTTTGGATACTGGGCAGGTCAGCTGGGTGACGGTCGAGCACATTTACTGGGTCGGTATTCCAACAGGTGAGAACATTTCAGGATTTACGTATTTCTAAAGTACTGATATATTCAAGGTGAGTTGACAGTTAAAGCTCTGACTTATGTAATGTTCCATCTACTAGAAAGGGAGAAACATGGGAGCTGCAGCTCAAAGGTTCTGGAAAAACACAGTATTCAAGGTATGTTTGTTTTCCAACTTTTATTCTGTGCATTTTCCATCTTATTTTCAATAAATGATCAAAAATATTTGTGCATATCGTATCCTAAATTGTGCAGCTATCTCAAGAGCCTTTCAGTGTGAACATGAATCTTCCTGCAGGTCGGGAGACGGTCGAGCTGTGATCCGCTCCTCAGTCAGGGAGTTCCTGTGCAGCGAGGCGATGCATTTCCTGGGTGTTCCCACAAGCAGGGCTGCCAGGTCAGATTAACGCGAAGATCCTGTATCACTAATTTAAAATAAAATTGTTGCAGATGATGATTACAATCAACATCTACATACCTTAACATTTATATCTGTATAGCATTTTAGATTGTTTGCAAGACGCCAAATACTTAAGACCTGGATATTGTTAAATTGATTTCGACTTGTTACCTTCAAAAGTGCAGACAAGTTTTGAAAAATGTAACCTTTTGGATGTTTTCTCGAGTAATTGAGCTGATAATTCCTTGTTTTGTTTCAGTCTAATTGTAAGCGAGGAGCCAGTGGTGAGGGATCAGTTCTACAACGGCAATGTGAAGATGGAGAGAGGTAGATAAATTATTCATGCAAACCCTTGAAAACATGTTTTATGTTATATTTACTTTACTGTCTCAATCTTTCTCACTCCAGGGGCTGTTGTTCTGCGCTTAGCAAAGTCGTGGTTTCGGATTGGGTCGTTGGAAATTCTGGCTCAAAGTGGAGAGACGGATCTTCTGAGGTGAAACTGGTCACGTGATCATAATATCAACGCTTTTCTCGTCATTGTCGTCACTTCCTATTCAACATATATATGTTTATTGTCCCGTTGATTTTAGAAAGCTGGTGAACTTCGTCATTGATGAACATTTTCCTTCGATCGCCTCAGGCGACCCCAACAAATATTTGGTGAGTCACGTAAAAAAATATATTTTCCCATGATAATTTTTTCGCGTATAGAAAATAAACCCGCGTACATTATGACTAACTGTGGAATTCTTTAAATATTTTAGGTGTTTTATTCCACTGTTGTGAATGAAACAGCACAGCTGATTGCCCAGTGGATGTCTGTCGGGTTTGCACACGGTAAGAGTCAAGCTGAACATTTTGCCGTTATGTGTTTGTATCCACATCTACTCATATATCTACCGTGCGCCTTCGCAACAGGTGTGTGCAACACAGACAACTTCAGTCTCCTGTCCATCACCATCGACTACGGGCCGTTTGGCTTCATGGAATCATATAACCCCAGTGCGTGAGTACGATCAAGCAGTAAAATATCTCGCTGCCCCCGTTTTTTTCCTAAAAAAACTCAAACAAGACCCTTCCTCAAACGTTGCAGATTTTGTCCCCAACACGTCCGACGACGAGGGCAGGTACGGAATAGGAGCCCAGGCCGACGTGGGACTCTTCAACCTGGAGAAGCTGCTGGCGGCTCTCAGTCCCGTGCTCACACAGAAACAGCAGGAGGAGTAAAGAAAACTCATCAGACACTGAATATTTGTGTTTACTAACTTACATAGAACCCTCTACTATCCTTTAATGAAGGGGTAAATACTTGAAAACAAAAGGCGAGAAGTAATATTCAGACCACAGTAGATACACTATAATTTTTTTGCCCCTTCAAAGTAAAGTTACTCTCATAAAATGCAGTTATTAAACTACTTCTCTTATCTTTTGTTTCAGGGCTAAAATGATCTTAAAAGGATATGGTAGCATTTACCAGATGAGGTGAGCTCCATCGGTCTGAATCTGTCTGTCCCACACGTTCGCCTTTTTCCAAACCAAGAACGTATAAAATTATATTTTCTAACCTTATTTGTTTGTGTATTTCAGGATTCACCAGATATTTAAAGCCAAACTTGGGCTTCTTGGCGAAGAGGAAGACGACAGCTTCCTTATTGGCTTCCTGCTTAAGGCAAGTCAATTTAACCTCCCTGTCCTGTTTGTTAGCTGCTGGTGCACAGATAGTTTTAGTCTCCCAGTATAATTTGTGATTTTCTTCCCAGATGATGGAGGACAAAGGGTCCGACTTCACCATGACCTTCCGACAGCTCAGTGAGATGTCAGACCTCCAGCTTCACAACAGGAACTTCACACAGGTGGAGCGGGTCTTTTTCTGCTTTTAGATTTAGTTTTTTTAAGGTGGTGACATCTAATCCTGCAGGACGAACGCAAATTTCGTCCTGTCAGCCCCCCTAGCAAAATTTACGGAAAATGTCGGGGTCCAATTTTTCCGAACAATGTTCTGAAGTTCGTGTCTGAAAACAGCTTAAGAGAAATATAAATGTCTGCACCTCCAGGACACCACAGACATTTATGTTAACCCGTTATAATATGTATAAAGGGTTAATTTCAATTTCTGCTTTTGTTGATCACACAGAGCCATTATATCTATTTACAATCATGTTTTAATGTTTTTGTGTGTGTGCACGCGTGAATTAGATGTGGGCTCTTGGCGACTTATTGGAGCATGAGCACTTCTCTGATTGGCTCAACATGTACGTCTTCCGGATCAGCAGGTAAAACAAAAACAGGTTTACCTCAGACCATGTGCTAGTTTGGAAATAAACGTTTCTCTGAAAAAAAAAAATATATATATATATATATATATATATATATATATATATATATCTTTCTTTTTTTTGTCCTTCTGTTCAGGAAACAAAGTGACACTGATTCCGATCGTCAAAGCAGGATGAAGAGTGAGCCCCTTAAACTGCTTCTTACTGTTGTTGAAAAGATTATGTTTTTATTGTGTATAATGGCACCGAAACTGTTTTTCATATCTCACAGAAGTGAATCCCCGGTACGTGCTGAGGAACTGGATGGCAGAATCCGCCATAGTGAAAGCTGAGGTGAACGATTTCTCCGAGGTGTGTGTCTAAATAAGCGATGTTAGAATATCTCTACCCAAAACAAAACCAAAGCATCAAATTTTGTGACAGGCTGTGACTATTTTCTCCCACTAGGTGGAGCTGCTGCACCGCATCCTGTCCTCTCCTTTTGTTACACAAGAGACCGCAGAGGAGGCGGGCCATGCAGCAAGACCTCCACCATGGGCGGAGAGGTTAAAGGTCAGCTGCTCTTCGTAGAGAAAAATACTGAAATTATTAAGAATTACAAACTGCCACACTATGGAATATATTTTTCTCCAAAACCGCCAAGGCCATGGCTATGTTCTGCGAAGAATATACACAATGTGCGGATCCAGCGAAAAATATGATTTGTCTTTTGATTATGAAATTGTATTTTGCCCTTTTGGCTTCTTGTCTGTTTGACACCTAAATAAAAAAAAAATCTATTAATCTTGATTCATATACAATATGGTTTCACTCTGATCACAGCAGAGGAACAAAATGAAAACAAGGTTCAGCACTTTGCATTGATTTGATTATGAAACGTAATCCGGTGAGGTTGTGTGGCTTTAAGTCGGACGTACGTCATAACTTCACGTGTTTTTAAACGGCCAGTTGCAGCAGGTTGACGAGAGGCACCAGAGAGATTATTTACTCATTCATGCATTTCTTACGTCAGCAGGAATCAAAAGGGATTTATTCAGGAGATTTTTATTAAGGTGACAAAAGCTGGGAACACAGTATACTCCCAGGTAAACATGACAATATATACAATTCTATTTAAAAAAAAAGAAATAAAAGTCTTTGAACTAAGATGAAAACATTAAGTCATTTTTGTCTGCAAGTTTTTCAAAGACTTTATGAAACTGATCTTTACAAAAAAAATCACCCCAAGGTTTGGGTTAAGCACTTCAGGAAAAGGAAGATGGATGAATGTGTTGGTGAGATGATGATAAACGGCTGATTAAGGCTGTAGTTGTTTTTTTGCGTGGGCAGAGTTCAGGTTCGCTCAGGCTAAGGAACGCTACGTTTCTTCTGCATCGCTTTCATCAGTTCTGACATGAAGTCCCCGCCTCCACCTTCTCCACCTCCTCCACCTCCTCCTCCTGCAGGCAGCGTCGGTGTAGTCCTCTTTGGCGGAGGAGGAGGCATCTTCCTCACCGAACCAGAGGGCCGCACTGCCGCACTCGGGGCGGCGGTAGGAGCAGGTGGTGGAGGAGGAGGCGGCGGGGGCGGAGGAGGTGGCGCCCCGGCGCCTGTGAACATCGGCTGAGGTGGAGGAGGCGGTAAAAACCCTGGGTCAGGTGGAGGAGGTGGCAGAGACTGGTCCATACGCCTGAAACAAGGAGGTGGTGGCGGCGGTAGAGATTTCCCCGGCAGCGGCGGAAGAGGTGACAGCGAGCCAAAGGACGGAGGAGGGGGCGGGAGGAAGTCCGGAGGGGCCTCCGAGTGGTCGGCGATGGGCGGAAGCGGGGGCGGAGGAGGGAAGTCCATCGCAGGCGGAGGAGGCAGAGGGAAGTTGGGCGGCGGGTGTTGCTGGGGGAAGGCAGGTTTCGGGGAGCTCTTGGCAGCCAAAGGAGGCGGCGGAGGAGCGAACACTGGCTCCGGAGGTGATGGGGGGAAGGTAGAGGTGGAGGGTAGAGGTGGAGGAGGTGGAGGTGGAGGTGGAGGTGGGACTCCGCCGACGTCCTGAGGAGACAAAGATGACAACAAGTAACGCATCATGAACAGGAAGTGGACAAATGTCGTTGACACTTTTGAAAAACAGCAAAAAACATTTGATAAGCAAAAAATTTGAGAATATTTACATGAGCAAATAATTGGTGTCATTAGTTGTACAGTAGTTATAAATGTTTTATAAGTGTACACTGAACATATTTGAATTTGGGCTGCTGTCTCCTACATAAACACAAAATCATCACTTTGTTTTTTTAAGAAACTCTTAAGGAACTTTTCCCTCTTTCACATTTTAAACTCAATCAAAGAAATAATCAACAGCGCAAGTGATGATGAGGAGTTGTTCACCGTAGATGTGGGTCCTGGTTGGGGTTTCTGAGCGTGACCGTTTGCGTGGCTCGGTGATTTGGCTGCAGGGAGAGAAACGTACGTGAGTGAACAGACTGACCAAGAGAAAATATCCCTGTGAAACACTCAAGAGACGAGAGTGACTGCGTGGCGTCACCTTTGATGGTGGGCGAGGGCGTCGACGGGTTGGAGCAGGACGGAGCGCTGCGGTTCGTCCACACGGAGCTGACGGCCGCCCTCTTCTCTGCCGTTTTGAAGTTCTCGTACAACGACGCGCCGTACTGCGGGTGTTACAAAGAGCTCGACGTCATGTCCGGTTCTGGTTCTTTTTTCTCGTTTATTTGTCGTTCAGAAAAAAGCAGCGTTGTTTTAAACTTTTGGTACCTTTGCGATCCGGATGCCGGTCACCCACAGATTCATGGTGCAAGCGTCATCGCAGCACAGGTACTTGATGTACTGAGAGTCCTTCTGGATCTGAGGATGCTGGAGAGACAAGGACACAATAAACAATAGTTAAAGAACCAACATCATCCACATATGTTGTTCATTTATGTTGTTCATTTGTAAAGAGTCATATGTAATAGTGAACTGAACTTTTTTAGGTTTTGGACTTTAATCTGGACCATACAAGCATTTTTAAGATTTCACTTTGGGAATTTGTCTAAATTAAATGATTAATCCTTAAATTAAAATTAAAACAGTCATTATTTGCAGCCGTAGATGAGCTATGTAGGAGACTTTCAACATGAGTTATGTTATCATAATCTAATACATTTATTTTAAGAATTACTGAGCAATGATTACTTTTACCCATTTCACATTGTTGGAGATAGAGTAGAGGAAAATGTATTAAATGTAAAGTTCAGAAAATTGATTTGTATTTACCATATTTTCCATGAATATTTTCAGAAGTATTAAATCATGAAGGCATTTTATTTTAAAAAGTATAAAGCTACATCTTTCTGCTGTTAAACTGCTCAGAAACAGCACAACCTTGTCTTTGAGTTTAGCTCATATAAAATGTGCAATAAGCTGTTTTTTGGGGCCAACAACACATAAAGAGTATTATGGCACAACAGTTTCAAAACTACATTATATTCTATTTCATAGGTGTAGTGAAAGAAAAAGTAGCCAAGAAATCAATTGTCTAAGGGCTTTAACTAACTCAGGAGTTATAGGTTTTATTCTATAAGATGCCTCATTGACCTTTGGGATACCACACCCTGCCACAAGGGGGCAGAGTGAGTCCAGACTCAAAGAGTGTTAGACGGATTTCATTTTTTAATTTCCTGTTATTTGGGATAATCCAGTCAGCATTTGTGAACACAAACAAGAGAAGGACAAGAAGAAAACTCAAATTCAGACAGCTGCACACTGTCATCCTCTCTTAACAGGGACCAATGAGATGTTTTAGTTTTTCTTTTCTTTGTTGGTTTCATCCTAAAGAAAACAAACATAGCCTCTGTGTTTTCCCTCTGAAGAGAAAGTCAAATTCACACATAAATGTCACGATGATATCAGTTGTACATGATGAGGAAGAAGAAGTCAGGTCAGCTCAGAAAATTAAGATTCAAGTAAACAAGAACGTCCCTCCGATAAAAGTAAAGAAGGGACCCTTGAAAAGAAATCACTGAATGAGCCGACCCGATTCCCTCGGACAGATCGTTCCAGAGCCTCAGGGCCCCTCACTGCAACTTGACCCCCCCCCCCCGAATGATCCGCTCTGGCACGACACTTCTGCTTTGCCCTTGAACTAACGGCACCTCGTTCTCCTCCCCTCCAATCCAAAAACCTCGAGGTCTCTCCCGTCTTTAGGTAATTCACTGTCTTTGCCCCTCTAAGCTCTTTTCGCTTTGATCCTCTTCACCATCTTCTAGTCTAATGGTATCTGCTGATTCCAGTGTGTCCCCAGACGAGATACGGAGAAAAGGGAAAGAACGCAGACTTTCACATCCCGTTGAGGCCGGACCACCAAGCCATCTAATTCTTTCTTTTTCTTTTTCTCTCTTATCCATGTCAGCACTTCTCACTCTCATACGTGTCTGCCGACCATCATATCCTCAATTTTGAAGTAACCCCTTTTAATTGAATGCATCGTGCTTTTACAGCAAAGGAAATAAAAGAGTCCTCTTGGTCAAATTGGAAGAAACTCCTCCTTTCACTTCTGCGAGCTAAACTATTTATTGCTTTTCTCATTTCCAGTAAGGCGGGCAGCGTAGACTCCATCATGCAGTAATAATCAGCCCTGCATTAATATGATTTGCACCATCTGACACTGAGTGAAACAAGATTTGCAGCGACGGGCCGGTGAAAGAGTAAAACTGTGGTCGACATCACAGTTTGCAGGGGAAGTTGCAGCTTCTCTGGAAAGTGAAATGTGTGTGTGTGTGTGTGTGTGTGTGTGTGTGTCTGGCTTTGATCGCTTTATTAATACAACAAGATATGTCAAGTTCACCTTCAGCAGAAAGCAGAAGTCCGTCGGCGCCTTGTATTTGCCCTTGAAGTCTTTGCCGTAGTAGACGTTGACGTTGTCGAACTGGAGAAAGCAGACGAGGTCACGGGACGACTGCAAAAGAAATGAAAAGAGTGAATACGTTACTAGTTGATCTTCGTTTCCTCTATCGAATTGTGTGCAGTGGTAGCGGCGTAATGCACTGTACGAACGGTATGTTTGGGAGTAGTAGCTGCCAAGAGATCTGAGATATACAGTAAGTGAATATACTGTAGGAGCGAAAAAGCCGTAGTCATATTCGGCAGAGCGTGAAACAAGGAGTGGGGTTGATAAAGTAGAAATACAACACACTAGAAGTTTGTCGTCCCGGTGAGAAATGGAACATGACATTTCATTTGAAATTGCAAAAAAACAACAAAAAAAACGTGTCTTCACGTCTGCAGGATTTTCAATCTTGTTGCTGCTCAACAGCTGAACGTTGAACTGAAGATCCGAGCGCTCGCTGCTGGACACGCGCTCTTGTTTATCGTCTGGTCCCTCGACCCCCCCTGACCTTTGTCTTCCCCTTGGGCACGTAGTAAATTCCCGAGGCCCTCAGCTGGAACAGCCGCTGCCTCCAGGACTTCTTGCCGTCCTCTTTGAGGTGCAGCACCGCCTCGAGGTCGGGCACGATGGCGGACGTCCCGCAGAAGTTCTCCTGCGGAGGTGGAAGGAGAGGAGGGGCACGAGAGGGGGTTCAGCGAGAGGTCACCAAGAAGGAACTCCTTCACCCGCGGGGTTTTGTGTGCACGGATACACGTTTACGTACCTTTATCAATATCTCCTTGTCTTTGTCTTTTATGGCTTTGAGAGCTTTGTTATCCTTTTTCCACAGATAAAAGGTCTGTGGGGGTAAAACACACGGTGGATTAACGACTATGAGTAAGACCGATACGCCGGTTAGCCTTGTTAGCGACTTCGGCTAGGAGCCGCAGTCGGGTTTTCAGGGAAACGTTTCAAGGAACCTTTGGTTCGTTTATCACAAAAATTGCCACACGCATTCGTATCATCCTCGAGATGAATTCTTCTGATCACTTCGACGACGCTCTGCATCACTGTCAGCCTCAGTCGTACGTCGCGTTCGGCGCCGAGTAGCACATGTTAGCATGCTAACACGCCACACCAAGATGGCGTCCACGGTAACCGTCTTTATTACAATCGCTATGTCGACTTATGATTAGGATGTTTACATTGTCATTTTGCACGTGTTGCAGTAGCGTGTCGCTTAGCATTTAGCTCAAAAAGCTCAGTAAGAGATAGCATGCTAACTTTAGCAATTTTAGCTCAAAGAGCTGCTTGGGCGACTAAACTTGGAGGGCTCAGACATGAACTCCAGAAGAATGTCTGAAGAATTAGGGAGAGATTTTCCAGCTGTATTCTCACTCTTGACATCATTTTTCGGAAAATGTCCGGGGCAACATTTGCGTTCCTACATACAGTCAAATATTTATCACCTCAAACGCTCAAATCGCTATCTGGATTTTAGTGAAGCAACTGGCCTCAGAAGTTGTTCTTTCTGGTGAGAACGAATCACTGAACACTTCATTTTTAGGATTTCTGTCCTTAAAAAAACAATCAATTTAAAAAAAAAAAAAAAATAATGAATACCAAAAAAAAAAACTGGCTATCAGCAAACTCAATGGGGGAAAAAAATAATAAATCACCATCTGCTTTCAAAAACCTCCAATCCCGACTCGTTTGTCCCCATGTGACTGGGAGAGTTTGATTCCTTATCAAAGTTCGGACCTATATGTTTTCTCAAGGGGAATTCTTCTCTGGAAGCTCTAGTCGAACGTCAATGAGCTGTAAATTGATCCAGACATACGGCACAAAACAGACCTGCCGTTCGTTTGGGGGGGGGGGGGGGGGACGAGGTGGAAGACGTGATGGAGCCATACACTACCGCGGCCATTCGTCTCTGCCAACAGACGGAATCCATTAAATACCCTGAGATCATAAACGGATCCGTTGTGTCAACAAGCATGGCGGGATCTCGCCGTCTTTTGCCCCGAAGCATGTTTTTGTCTGATGTATTACAGCGCGGACATGAACGCAAGAGGTCGACCTGCGCGGCGAGAACACATCTCGTAATTGACGACGACTCCGCAGAGAAAATAGCCAGACGACAGCGTGGAGATGGATTTGCGCAAACTGAGGCCAAGAATAATGTGCTGGCCAGCGATGGACTTTTTGAGATATCGCACGCACATCACCTCTGATCACTCGGTACGTACAGACGGCGATATTCAATGAACCGAAGCTAACGTGTGTCCGGAGGCGACTGACCGACCGACCGACCTGTGGGTTTTTGAAAACCTCGTATTTTTCCCCGCGCTCCTTGAAGAGGATTTTGTTCTCGCTGTCCCGCGTCCACGCCAGGAGCGGCTCCACCAGGTTCTCGTGGTCTTCGAATGCCCGTTCTGCAAAACAGACCAAAAGAAAATCAAACTTGAGATGTCCGCAAAGTCGTAGTGACAGGAAGAATTCAGATCATCGCCTTGGGGCCTTATTGTGTGTAACTTTCGAAATTACTCTAATTGCAAAAGTTTTAGTTAAAAATGACACAATCATGGTGACAATTTGTACAGTGTATTTTTTTTTTGATGGTACCTTTAATGGGTGGGATTATCAAATGCTAAATACCACAATCAAAAAATACTCCATTACAAGTCAGGCCAGGCTAGAGCACGTTGACCAGGGTGGATTTGCAAATTTTTATCCTCTTTGGTCATCCATATATGACAAAATTGGTTGATGCCAAATAATGTCCCACATGTAAAACAAACCCCGATTCAAATAAGCAATTTCTCATCTGATGTGTTTTTGTTTAGGAGGTTCGGCCACAGACAGTGGATTCAGGCTTGCGGCCTTCATCGGGGTCAGTTTTGACCTCTGAAACCTTCTCTGAGGTTAGGAAGCTTAAAAACAGGTTGGGGAACTGCAGCCGAGCTTCAGTTCTGCTATCGGTCCGTCCTTATTTGCATGAACGTGAACGTTGTTGCGCGTGTTTGAACGCTGATGATTTAGGGACATCTATGCCCCCTATAAACATAAAAGACCACCGCAGTCATTTTCCCGCTGAGGAACGCTCCAGAAGTCGTGAAGTAGAAGCAAAACGTCTTTCAAAGTGAAGAACCTCTCAGTTTTTTTTACACAACTGCTGCACTGTAATGGATGCATGTGCTTTATTTCCTCCTCTTTTCAATGATGCAAAAATCATTTCTCAACACAGTCAAAACAGAACTCTGGCTTTGGGAGATTAAAACATTTAAGACATTATGATTTAAAACCACTCTTTAATATCACTTCATGACCCCCCCCCCCCCCCTGCTTTGGCTCTGTGCTGTAAAAAAAAGCCAAAACAAATGCTCCACCATATGTACACCACAATTCCGCCTCCGCCACAAAACCTTTAAACGAGCTGAGCTTGCTTCAAAGTCGGTTCCACAGCTGCGTAATCGTCCATTCCAAATGGGCCCCGAATTAAGGAGGGCCGATCGATAAAATACAACCCTCCCCATTTGCTGGAGGAACTTTTAAATGCCACTAAAGCTCTAAAAACACATTAAGGGTACTTTCCTCCTCCTCATCCTCATCCTCCTCCTCTTCCTCTTCCTCCTCCTCCTCCTCCTCCTCCTCCTCCTCCTCCTCCCCCTCCTCCTCTTCCTCTTCCTCCTCCTCCCTCTCCTCTTCCTCTTCCTCCTCCTCCTCCTCTTCCTCCTCCTCCTCTTCCTCTTCCTCCTCTTCCTCCTCCTCCTCTTCCTCCTCCTCCTCCTCTTCCTCCTCCTCCTCCTCCTCCTCCCCCTCCTCCTCTTCCTCTTCCTCCTCCTCCTCCTCCTCCTCCTCTTCCTCCTCCTCCTCCTCTTCCTCTTCCTCCTCCTCCTCTTCCTCCTCCTCCTCCTCCTCCTCCTCCTCCTCCTCTTCCTCCTCCTCCTCCTCCTCCTCCTCCTCCCCCTCCTCCTCTTCCTCTTCCTCCTCCTCCTCCTCCTCCTCCTCTTCCTCCTCCTCCTCCTCTTCCTCTTCCTCCTCCTCCTCTTCCTCCTCCTCCTCCTCCTCCTCCTCCTCCTCCTCCTCTTCCTCCTCCTCCTCCTCCTCCTCCTCCTCCCTGCCCACCCACACACTTTGGCGCTGCAGATCTCAATCGTGCATCGGGCATTTGACTGTAGTTCTTTTTGCCACGCGCCCGCTCCCCAATTACAGGTCTCCAGCCGCGGCAGAGGCAGGCATTAAAAATAAATTGCTGCCAGTGTTCCAGTCTGCAGTTTTTGACTATTACAAATCGTTAAATGGACGGTTGTGACTTTGCCCGCCGGAGTGAGTGATGAGGAGTGAAACTCCCATCTGAGCGGCGTTAACTGCGCAAGTGTGGCGCCGGAGTGTGGATGGCGAGCACGTGGGCCGAAGTTCAACAGCAGAGATTCGGTTTAACCACGGCGATGCTGTCGAGGTCTGTGGGTGATTACAGCGACACACTTGCCTGGACCTTTTTTTTTTTTCTTTTTTTTTCATAGGAGCATATAAGATTAAATATAGGCCAACATGTTACACTACTCGCAGGTTCACACACCGAATGAACGAAGAGTTTCAAAAGTCAAGCCGAAGCACAGTTAGTCAGAGATGACACAAAACTCCCGACTCACCCACGCGCCGATGAGTCAAGCGTCCCCACGCAGAAGAATTTATAGTTAGCCACCTGCGTGTCAGGCGGCCCAATTTAAACACAGACTTAACATTTTTGGTTAAAAATAAACAGGGACATGCACATTTCCTCATTTGTTTTTTTGCATTAAAGACTGGATCCATTCGTGCACCGGAAAGACGGCAATCGCATTTCTTGGCAATGCTGCAATTTATTTGTGGCAAACAGATATAACTGTCGATAAATCCCACCAGTAAAAAAAGCAACTCCATCAGTGTATTGATCCAACTAATGAGCGATCGGGGCCTGTTGGTATCCCAATGTGTCGCACACTCTGATCATTGTCCAAACACTGTATATGTGAGCCAATCCCACATCCTCTCGTCTGCAACTGTAAAAACTGACATGCCAAATAATAATAAAAATAGACCCCAACAAATGCTCTACACCAGTGTATTCCCTCCTGCTCTAATGGAGTTTGACAAAAATGTTTTTAAAAAAATGACAGTGCCCAGATGTTTCAGATCTGAAATGTCTTTAACAAACGTATACAACGGGAAACTTTGTGAACTTTTTGCACGCCACAGACGGGGCGTGTCTTTGGATATTGTTTGAAAAAAGTGCAATATTTAAAGGCTTATGCTTTAATTGAGTGCGTCACAGGCTCGACCGGCTGCATATGAAATTGCTGAAAAACAACTCTGGCTTAGCGTCCATTGCTCGCCGAGGTTAATGATTTTACCACCAGCGTTTTCCACAATGACTCCTTGTCTCGTGATACGTGAGACCTGCTCCTTTGAAAAAAAACTAAGTGAATTCATCGGATGAAGTTGTTGGAAAACAGAGAAAAACAGATGGTAGCTGAAACGGAAGTAAACATAGCGCCGGCCCCGCTCAGACGGAGGATCGAGATCACAGGGCTCCTATCGCCGCATGACGGCGAGGATGAGCGACGGCGGCCGACGCAACAAATCAAACCCACCCGTCGATGCTGTGCGTGCATGGGTGTAAAAGAGAGAGAGGGCGTGATGGAGAGACTGCGGGAAGGAGAGGAGGAGGAGGGCGAGAGAGGGGGGGATGAATGGGAGAAAGTTGAGTGTTTCATTGTGAGCTCGCTGCAGTGTGGCCGACGTCGTGCCAATAAAAACACAGTCCATCATCTGGACCGGGGTGAAATATCCCACCCTGTACAGTGTGTGTGTGTGTGTATGTGTGTGTGTGTGTGTGTGTGTGTGTGTGTGTGAGTTTAGTCGACAGTTCAGATAAAAACACACTGAAAGCTTATGTTGTTAAAGCGGTAATCTACCACCGCGGTGTGTGTTTTTTTTCCCTTCTGCTTATTGTCTCTGGTGCTCCTGCACTACATTACCCAGAAAGCACTTTCCAACAAAAGCAATGTCACCAGTAACATGACGTCTTATTCTCTTGACGTTGTTATAGTATTTTCTTTTTGTTGGTAGCTTTAAGCAGATTCATTCCAAACTCATCACAAGACTTTTACTCTACCACACAACGAACCTCTACATCAACCGGTGGCAGCACATTAACACAGCACAGTGCTCTATTATTATTATTATTATTACTATAATTATTATTATTATTATTAATAAAAATGATGGTGTTTGTTCGTAGATTTATAATAGAGAGGGTCCATAAACCCTCCTCAGCCTGTGGTACCTCCCAGGTTACCAGTGCAGCCATACTCCGCCAATGCCGAAGCCGCCATTGGCGTTTTGCCTCTCGGCCGCGGTGACTCACCAAGTTGCAGTTCGGGGTTGGTCTCGCACAGGCTCCAGTCCACGTTGCAGTCGCAGTGGGTCTTCTCGAACAGGTTGTCCAGAACCTCCCTGACGTTCTGCCTCTCGTCCACCATCAGCGTTTTGGAGCTGCCGTCGTTCAGCAGCACCTTCACCACCAACTGGCGCGGGTGGGGGACAAAAGAGGGATTTCATTTCTTTGCGTTCACGCCTTTCCACGCAGTCTCGTTTCTTGCGATATTTGTGCTAAGCAAATAGTCTGACGGTCACCAGTGAAGGAGGCGGCGGTCGTGGACGACGTGAATGTGACTTTCCTTGAACGCGCGTTGAGCGGTCCATATAAATACAGTCCATTTCGACGCATCTCGTCAAACGGTTCCTTCAATTGTAGGTCACAGCATGAGGTTCCTTTTTGCGCCTGCGCGACAGATTGAAGTTAAAGGTTTCCAACGTGTCGTGGGCAGCAGCAGGTGTGACACATGGAGTGTCACGGAGGGAGTGACACATGGAGCACGCGCGGGTCGTTTATTTTCCAGTCAAATTACAGGCAGCATGCACTAAATGGTGGTTCCTGCCCCCTAATGTTGAGCTCTACAGGACGAGGCCTCCCAAACTCGCTGAAATCCATTTGGCTCTGGAGCACACCGGCGCGTTTCCTCGCGGGCTCATACGGCTTCGCACTTCCTCTCATCTGGAGACAAATCCAGCTTTCGGAAAGCTTAGCAGTTTCACAGAACCGAGGGTCGCACCCCCCCCCCCCAAAAAAAAGGGGGTTCCAGAGATGTTATCACAAGAGGGTCTCAGAGCGTTACGGCACACGTGTTGCTCGGCCTCGACCTTCCCTGGAAAACGATATGCGGTCGTCTGAAATGTCACTGGACAGCAAATGATTCTTCCTCTTGCAGCACTTCCTCATTCTAGCTAGATATTTTTACAAACTGTACACGATACCTGTCGAAACCAGCGGGTTAACATCTGAAACCCGAGCACCACATTCGGCCCACAACCACCTCGCTCCGCTGTGTCTAACGGCTCAGGGGCAGATGTTCATGCGAGAGAGGCCAGAGGTCTCTGCTTCCTCTGCATCGACTGCTCTTCGCTCTTTCCCCTTTGTATTTTTGACAGTTTCTTCTAGCTATCTATATCTCAACGAGGAAACAAGCCTTTAACCCTGGGGTGACGCTCTGCATGTATGGTTGCATGTTTTCACTTTAGTGTGCGGGCTCGAAGATGAGAGCATATATCACCCAAGACGTTGGCTGGATGAAAGCAGCCGCCCGTTACTGCGATCGATGGCTGTGACGAAGGAACAAAGAGCCGTGCTATGTTTGAACAAGACCACGTCGGCGTAATTCACAGTGTCTTCAAAGTTTACTGCCGGCAGCGGATGTAAACCTCGGACGAGCACGCTTCACATCTCACCTTTTTCACTTTAGCTTCCTTGAGCTTCTCGAGGGCCAGCTTGATTTTGTCCGCCTTCATCTGAGCCTCGATCTCCTCCTGCACAGGGAAAAAAAACATGCGATGAGACAGCGGAATTAGGAATTGACGCTCATCTGCCACTTGTTCTGAACTAGTAAAAGCGGCATACAAAATCAAAACACCGTGGTGTTGAAACTGCACCACACCGCTTGGAAAATCAGAACCAATATATTTTTGAGCACCGCACACAGAGCACATGTCGTAACTTTTTTTGGGGGGAATAGTTTGACACGTTGAAAAGATGTGTTAGCTCATTTTGCTGACAGATTATATTGATTTCATTACGTACGTGACGCCACAGCTAGCCAGCGAGCTTATAGCTTAGCATAACAAGAGGACTACTAGCTTGGCAGTGTCCAAATGTTACAACGTTTACAGATCAAATTAAAAACACAACATGTCTATCGGTGAATTTCCTATTAGCTGGTTGGCAAATGTTGTCGTACAAAAGCCACACTTTAGCTGTTTCCCCCCAGTTTTGACTTTTTATGCTAAGCTGAGCTCATTTGCCGGCAGGCTACAGCTTGACGTCTTACTGTACAGATACGAGAGAGCGGTACCAATCGTCTCATCTATATCCCGGCAGGAAAGCTAATACTTTCCCTCCCGCAAAAAAATCTGGAGCTACCGCTTTGATTAAAAAAGTGATGAATGAGGAAATCTGATGACTCCATTTCTTTAGCTCGTAGCATCTCGCTGCTGCTCGTGCAGCGTTTCCTTCAGTTTTAAATTTCATAACTTCCCGTGGGTGGAGACGTGTGCGTCCGTTCAAGAATTTAATTTAGTGAAATTCCATCTAATCTGCTGGATCTGGGTTAGCGGCCTATTGTCCCATGAGTCAGGTGCGCGGCAGTTTTACTGAAGTCGTACACCTCCTCTACCTCGCTGCCTCGGCACAGCTGGTGCTTTTACCTCAGAAGGATGAGGTAACTAGCTCTGCTGAAGCAATAAGCTCCTGTCTGGCCCAACACATCCTACCTCCCCTTCACTCCACAACCTGTTGGTATTGTTCCTGTTACTCTTTCTGGCCTCATCGTGTGGCTGCATGCGTTTGATCCGTTCCAGACTGTTCTCACACAGCAACTGTAACAGATGCCGCGGTCCGGCTTCCCCGTGATCTCACCGTCCCGCCGCCATACAAGAGCAAATACCTCTCTCAACAGTTACGCAAAGACCAACAAAAAAAAAAGGGACCCAACGGAAATGTATATGCTGGGAACCGGCGTGGTTTCTGTTGTATTACTGTCTTGTCACGAACGGCTTCAGATGCACCTACTCATCTGTAAACCAAGACGCGCTACCAATGAAACGGAGGCCGTGTGTGACATTACCTCTTTCTACTTCTTGTTTCTGCTCTTTCCTATTATATTTAAGCACGAGTTTTGATATTCTCGCTCCGATTGCCTACGCCAAGGAGGTTGTGCGATTGGCTCGGTTTGTCTGTTCGTTGGCAGGATGACTTGAAAATTACGGACAAACGTGCATGAAAATCTTCTATCAAAGACAGGTCTCAGTAACAGGTGATTCAATTTTGGGAGGAGGCTTGTGAGCGATTCTTCAACATTCTCTCGAGTGCCCCTTCTTATGAAAAGCCATGATTGAAACTCTCACCTCTTAAGTGTTAAGACCAGCTTCCAGTAAGCGGCATGCAGAGATGCTATTTTTAACTCATCGCGCTGAGAAAAAAAAAGCCGCGAACACGCTCACAAACCTTTGTCGGCTTTGTGGACTGAGGAGGCGGAGGTGGCAAAGGTGAGGAGGCGGAGGAGGAGGCCGGGGTGCTGACGTTGCTGCCCGTGCTGCCCGCCGGTGATGCTGGTGAGGCAGGGTGGTGGGCGCTCAGGCCTTTGGGCGGCGGCGGCAGGTCCGGCGGCGGCGGCGACGGCACCTTCAGACCTTGTATCTCTGCGGCCAGTTTCTCTTCGGTCGCATTGAGGTCGGCGACCAAATCGGCCATGAGCGCGTCCAAGTCGGTGTCCTCCAGTTCGTGGAGGGACTCTGGTGTGAGAAGCAGCACGATTTAATTAGGGGGGAAAGAATCACGGCCGAGATTATTTTTTCGCCTCCACATCTATTTTACTCTGTCAAATTAGATGTCATGAAACGTCATATCCAATTTGCCTTGGTTCCCATTTTGAAATGAGCTGATTTTCTCCCAAGCACAAAGTACTTTCCTCTTTTTTTTATTCCTGTTCCTATTTTGTGTTTTTATTTCGCAAGGCAAAAAGTTTTTTTCTTTCTTTTTATTCCCTTATTAATTTTCCCTCCCCCCCCCTTCCGATTGAAATAAAGGCCCCGCCGCGTACGATTGGCAGGCATCACCAACTCAAATGTAGTGACCTTCATCTTCACATGATCTTCACTTCATCTTCCCCCACATACCGCAGAGCTACTGAATGCTAAAATCGATGGTGGATTAAACATGGAATATACCTCCCGGCCTTGCACAACAGGTGCGATCTCACACCGTTGCGGAGTATTTCTTCACTCATGACAGACAAAAAATGCAAAGTCACCATTCAGGTCCGTGAAGATGGAGAAGTTGACTTCCTTGTTGTTGTTGGTGGTGGTGGTGGTGGTGGTGGGGAGGGACGTGGGAGCTGCTGTCTCCTGTTCGAGGCTCTGCAGGAAAGTGTTTATGAGAGCATGAATATAATATAATATCTGTACAGGCACAGGACCCCTCCCCCCCCCCCAGAGGACGGCGAGTTAACCCACAACGTGTTCTGAGTGCACCGAAACACAAACAGTCCCCAAACATTATGCGAGAAAGTATGATGTTTACGCGTCCGCGCGTTACATCTGTTTTCAGGTATTGCACCTAACAGGGGCTTCTGTGTGTAGTATTAACCGCCCCACACACTCTGGAGGGATGGAAGCGATTTTAAAAATGACCGGTGGCCTGGAAAACAACATCAAAGTGATCAGCGGGGTTTTTTTCACCGAGAGACGAAAAATGTGCAATCTCTCATGCGCTCGCCGGCTCAAGCGTTCGCCATTTGACCTCCCCCTCTTAAAGGGAATGTAATTTATGGTTGTTAGATGACCACAAGGAGTGATCCCCCCCCCCCGCTGTGTCTGTTGTGCTTGCCAGTCTAGAGTGTCTCGGTGATCGATGGTGGCTTTTAGTGAGCTTGTCATCTTGTCTTTAGGGGAGAAAAGTCTTATTTAAGGTATAGGAATTAACCCTGGGAAGCCTGGAGAACATTCCTTACCCCTAATACAATCCCTTTCAAGCACAAATCATATTTTGTACTTAGAACAAACAGAAATCTAGGCTATTATGAATCCACTATTATTTACCCTCCTTTCATTTGCATTTTTTAAAATAATATCTATCTATCATTTTGTAGATGGATGGATAGATGGATGGATGGATGGATGGATGGATGGATGGATGGATGGATAGATGAATGGATAGATAGATAGATAGATGGATGGATGGATGGATGGATGGATGGATGGATGGATGGATGGATGGATGGATGGATAGATGAATGGATAGATAGATAGATAGATGGATGGATGGATGGATGTATAGATAGATAGATAGATAGATAGATAGATAGATAGTTTATTCATCCCAAGCTGGGAAATTAATAGCGAGTACTAATAAGTGATAAACAATAAAATATAAAACCAATGAATTAATATGAAGAAGCAAAAGTGTAAAAAGATGTACTTTATGACCTACAGTTGTCATGACAACTGGCTTACCTGAGTGAGGAGGTCCATCTCCCCCAGCAGGTCACTGAACATGGCGTCAATGTCATCCATCTGCAACAACAGACAAATGTCAGACATGGAAACCGCTGAAAGATCAGACTTTGAATTACTCTCCCGTGTTTCCAGCTGTCCACTGTCGAGATTCTGAGGCGTATCAATAAGCTTGTTGTGATCGGTGCTGCGGGGCGGCAAAGAGTTTTCATTGCTTGGACGTGGTCGTCGTGACAATTGACATGTCATGTCGGGGAATGCGTGGAATGAAGACACGCAAATCCGTTTGCACGGAGACACACACATGGTGAATGTGCCCGTTACGCAGCCTGTGGCAGGACACAGTACTGCTGCTTCGCTCTGTGCGGGTGCAGTATGAGCCCCGAGGCGATGCTATCCTGCAACATCTCCAGCCAAGTTTGAAGGAGGAAAACTATGTGTGCATAACTCCCAGGCATGCCTTTTTTTTTTTTTTTCCTCTCCCCTTTCTGCAATAACTTGTCATATCTTGTACGTTGAACCGAAAGGTGCGATATTAGTTCGTGTTTTCCCAGCGTCGGGAATAACATTGATTTAATTATTGAAGGATCTGTGCCAATCAGACCATCAGATTTTTGTACTTTTTATTTATTTATCCTAATCAAACCACTGGACTCCTAGAATTTCGACATCTTCCAACCATCTATGTTTCTGAATACTCCACTGACGCTGAAAAGAAAAAAAAAAAACTATTCCCTCACATTGCATGATTGCAATGAAGAGTGTTTGTTTCAATCATTATATATCAAAATAATAATACATTTCCTAATGCTACTAAACGAGAATTAGAACACGTCAAGATCACAGACATTGGCTGAGGCCTAAATGAAACCAGTTTAAATTGTGAATGCTTTCATACTGAGCTTTGCTATAAATCGCTGATTCCCCCACCGGCCGTTACAGTTTCATATAGTTCGACCGAGACATATGGGCGAAATGACAGCATCATCGAGGTTCATTATTTCAGTTCAGGAGCACAACAGCCCGAGGGGGGACGACCACATAGTAGCTGTGTTTTCCCTGAAAACAACTCCCGAAGATTCACTCGAGATTTTCCGTCTGACATTATGTGCGTAATCTGTCTCTCATGTCTCATTTGAAGCCTCGTTTCTCTAAGCAAATGTTATGATGGGCTAGGAAAACAAGGGGTCCCTGTTTTCTTACAGTGGAGTTCAGTCAGTCGCAGCGGGGCAAAGATGGGGTATTAACACACACAGAGTACAACTGTGCAAAGCCCCTCAACTCATCTACCTCCTGTAGAAGTGACGGGCTAATCCTGAGCCCCGATAACCACTAAACCGACCTGAGACTCATGACTTTGAAAAATGGATGTAATTTGGTAAATTAAATACACCAGAGTCTCAGTCAAAGTCGGACTTGACACAATACTTTGTTTTATGACCAAATATTTGCCACAGCTATACTGTTTTGTTTTGTTTTGTTTCAATGTTATTTTTTGCCAAATGTTAGCATGCTAACACCCTAAATTAGGGTTAGCATGGTAAACACTACCTGCTAATGTTCCTCTGCACAGTACTGTTAACTGATTGTACTACAGCACTATTTACACTTTTAATATTCATGTCAATTCTTTATATTTATTATTAATTTTTTTGCAATTTATATATTTTGACATTTGTTTGTGTATATATTGCATATATTTTCAAAGTGTGCTGTGTGAATCGTGCTGCTGTTATACGGGAATTTCCCAGCCTGGGATTAATAAAGTATCTATCCATCCATCCATCCATCCATCCGTCCATCCATCATCTATCTATGACTTATTGCTGTGTGTATGGCTAGCCAAGTGTAGGTAAGAGTCAGCATGGCTATCTTGGCTAGCAAAAGGAACAGGTGGTCTCACTCGCTAACCTCATTAACGTCATAACTTAATTATGAAAGATGCCAAACTTTTGAACTACAGTAGGAGAAGACGAGGCAGTTTTGATTTGTGTGGTCAAGTTTGTGTACCACTATTGGCTCTTCAGCCATTGTTTTTTAATGCTCCCTTGTGTACTTTCAGCCACTAACCTAAAAAAATCTTTTTTTACATTCACCCTCCACTTAATCCTATTGGTTTAACTCAACCAATTAGATTTCCTCTCGCTCACAAATGTTTGGACAACTTTTCTTTCCTTTTCGGTTGTTGTTGCTGCTATGGCACATTGCATATGAAAATGTTATCTCTAACAAAGTGCAACCGGCTTTCTTGCAACCATCACGGTGTGGAATCTGTGCAGTGAACTGATGGAGCGAGAGGAGAAAAAAGAAAAAAAAAGAAGCAAGAATTTAATCAAAAGACACCCGAGGCAAACCCTCCAGTCACACTGTGCGGAGCGGAGACGAGCGCGACTGATTGTGTTCCAGGCGAGAGTTCATACGGCGCCGTGACGCGATGTTTCCCATTTGAATGGGAAGCGGATCAATATTGTTCCAGCGGCTAACAGATGGCGTCTGCATGTTTGGTTGGAAGCGCATGAGAAACTGCTGATATCCGTAGATCAATTAGAAGAAGAAACATCCACGGGTGTGCTAATATTACACAACTCGTTTTGCATTTCTTGGTCGCCTTGATGGCCATGTGTCATGTGCATGGGTGGGTCTTTCTAACCCTTGTAGCATGTGCGGGCCCCCACCCCCTCTACACGAGTGACTTGCCCTCAGGAGGAAGTGGTGAGGGGTTAACTTCCTGCCAACTGCAGTGTTGAAATCGTGTAGGAAATGGTGACATGAGCAGCCACCTACGAACTCAATGTGACTGTTTGCTTCGCTGGTACTATGTCACCATGAATAATGAATAAATAAATCATTCATCCTCAAGCATTTTCTTTTATCTCTGACCCCTGTGACCCCTTTAACTTTCGGGCCAACAACCGCAACACAACAGGTCTCACTCCCGACAACCGCAGCATGATTCTGGTCCACGTCAGCTCCACGCAGAGTCTTTTAATTTGCTTCTTGTTTTTAAAGTCTCGTCGGGAAAAGGAAGAGAAAAAAAAGGGGCAAATGCATTAAATGGAGTGGGAGAATATGAGTGTTTGATTTGGTCATATCTCGGAAAAACAGTCTCATCTCATCTCGTCATCGAACTCTAAGCGAAAAAGGGGAAAAAAATCGTATTTCTCCAAATGTCCAACGGAAAAAAACCCAACATGAATAAAACACTTCAACATATTTGGCTGGAGAGAGAGAGAGAGCGGGGCTTTGATATGGATCTGTTGCGAAATCAGATTTTAATCGGCAACTTTGGAGAACCTTTCGTTGGACTAATGCTGTTTGAAGGAACCATAGTGAAGTTCTCTGAAGTGAGCTCGGTTCTCCCTTTTTAATCCGACGTGTTTCTGTAGATGCAGGGATGAGAATCCACTGTCCGACAACGCGCGCATTTAACTCCGCGACAAGTTTGTGAACTTCTATGATTCATATCCACGCGACTTTGGATGAAGGAAAAACTCACATGAAGGAATCTCACTGCCCTTTTTGCAGCACTTGTTTTCTACTTTCTTTTTCCTCTCTCCAGAAACTGCTCTGAAAACATGTGATTTGTCAGCATTAGTAAATATCATTGGAAACACCCGGCCATGACATGTGGCAGCGCACGACGCCTTGTGAAAACACGCCACTTCAGATTCTATACTTGTGGTTTTTTCGCCGAGATGCAGGACTGGATATGTAGCATGCAAGTGGCTTTTGCATTCCTCTAGAAAACAGCCCCCTGAAATATATGTCTTTGCTTTTTCCTTTCCCCGTCTTTCATAAGCCCGCACATGTGTAACTCAAGCTTTCAGCCGAGAAAATGGGAACCAGACAACGGCTACGAGTCGCCGAATCGAAGCACAGCATGTTTACTCTAATGTGCTTTCTTACCTCAGATCAAGTGGCTAGATTTTGAGTCTTCAGGCGGATGTATTTACAGAGCTGGACACATGCTACTGTAGGGCAGAAACAAAGTGCTGCAGGGCGTGAAAACCCCCCCCCCCCCACAAATCATAAGTGGCATTTAACAACACACCAGATCATATCTGTGTTTTTGCCGAGCAACGGTTTTAGTTGTTAAAAGCACACGAGCCACAGACTCGCAAAGTCCCTGTGAGTCATCTGCGAGTCTGTGAGAGAGAGATTTCTTGCTTGACGACGCTCCAGAGCAGGCAACAGCCTGTCAACAAAATGGCCCCATCGGCTTAAGTGGATGTATTCGGTGATCCACTGTACAAAGTGACTCGGTCAAATCTTCTGCGATTCAAGTCTCGTCTCGAAAAGCCCAGCGGACAAAAATGTTCCCCTGGTCGGCGACAGGCCGACAAACGCTGAGAGCTTTCAGAGCGAGACGGGGGGGGGGGGGGGGCCAGGCCTTTATCATCTTCTTGTGGTCATTGAGTCATGCAGCAGTCTGACATCAGAGCCGGGTCCACCCAGTTGGACAGAACCAGACGAGCAGCGCAGATGGACTCTTTAAATACGCCTAACGTCTTCCTTGTCGACCCCAATTAAAGCTTATCTCACGAGCACAAAAAGATGCCAGACTTCTGCTGCTTGAACGTATTTGACAACTTTTAAAAAAAAAAGTCGGTATGGCGAAGGAGGATTTCAAATCACAATATCCGACAGGATCATCCGGTACGAGAAACCGTAACGGTCGTTTCTGCTTCTGAGCGGATGACGGAAAAAAAATGAGATTTTCTGTTTGCCAGCGCCATCAGCTAAAACCCCCCCCCCCAAAAGATTCATGTCCTGTAGGCGCAGAGGAAGGCAGCTGCGGGGGGAGTTCAGCATCAACCGAAGGGTGCAACATCCAACGCGGCAGAGCTGGAACTCACCTTTTCTGAGATTTCAAAATCCTCGCTTCGACGCGTTAAATTGCAGCTTTCGTGGACGTCAGCTCCTCCTGAAGGATATCGCCCTCTCGAAATGGAACTCAGCAAAAACAAAACCAAAAAGACAACAACAGTCATACGCAGGGTGTGTGTTGGCCTGGGTCGTATCTGCTCCTCTGACTGTTCATTTCTTCCTGCTCAATGCGGAAGTTCAGGCCCAGACCTGTCACTGCATTCTTGCAGCGCAGGGCTCGACACTTTCACAACAGTCCTGTCGGGGGCAGCCCTCCCCCCTTTGACGGTGCTGCATATCTGCACCGCAGAACGACAACTGTGTCCGACTCGCCGGCGGGGGGAGAGAGAGGGGCTCGCCACGCGCTCCAATCAAGGCGATGGCGGTGATTGACAACCGCTTGAGCAGGTGGTGGAGTGTGCGGAGCGGGGAAAGGGGAAAAAGCGTCGGCGGGGATTCGAGGGAAACGCCGATCCAGCGCGGGGACATGTGGCGGGGGCCTCGGTTAATAATTCACCTCGCAGGGCACTGATTTACAGCGTCTCTTTAGACAGGAGTGGCCACGTGGCCCGTCGCAGGGGTTGAAGGAAACCAGAGCGAGGAAGAAAAGTAAAAAGGCGCATCTTCTCTAGGGCACTGCTTTCATGTACACTCAAGCTTTGTTGCTTCTCTGAAAAATATCAGGCGGGGGGCATCTCACGACACCGGTGTGGTGCGACAAGGTCATTTATCCCCGGCTGACGGAACCAAGGGAGAGGCGAGCTGGTTCCTTATCTGACCATGCAGACACAGATAGCTCTATTTGTTTGCATTTCTCCTTGAGTCGCCCCTGGGAGGCCCAGCCCCAATCGAGATCTCACATCTTTTTCTTCCTACTCTCCTTCCAGCTCACGGGGTCTGCGGACGCAGCTGAGAAAACCCCGAGTGTGTCAAAGCATCGGGAAGCGGAGGTTAAGAAACGATGCTCGTGGAGGGGGACGTGTGCATTACTTGACTCTTATTACAACTCCCGTGTCCTATTCTCCGTCCGATGGGAAATGGCAGACCACCCTCTCGGTGGAAAAGTCCCGTCGCCATACTGCGAACCACGGGGAGGGGGGGGGGGGGACTCGGTGATGTATTAAACAAACACTCCGGGTACCGGCATGTGTCCCAACCGCCCTCATTTCCTCCCTCCTTCTCTCTCTCTCTCTCTCGGGGGCTGACGAACACATGGACACCAAAGGAATCAGGCTTTATGGTGTCTTTGCCCGTCACGCTTCAGACACGGAGGGTGGTCCGAGAGAGGGGATACCGTCAATGGTCTTCGCCATTCAAATCTCGAAGCTCGTAACACGACAACGCGGGGTCGAGTGGCAGGAGTAGAGAGCAGTAGCTGGTTACCGAACCGAGACCTTCGCGCGACGGAGAGCAGTCTGTTAGCTTCAGAGAGTTACAAAAACCTCCAGATGGCGAGGTGAGAGGTGCATTTTTAAACCATTATTCTCCGTCATGTAAGACGTGAGCTCTCCAAACACCTCTCTGGGGCTCGGGCACCGAAAAAGGAAAAGGGTGTGATGGTGACGAAGCCACCGGCACCTCGCAGAAACGAGAGAGCGCCAGTTAAACGTAAAAAAAAAAGGGCGAGAGGTCAAAGTGTCACCGCTGTGATGATGTGAAAGGCGACGCGCAGTGATGGCGTTGCAGGGCCCTCTGTTTGTACTCCGCTGGCGCCGTACGTGCAAAAAGACGTGCGATTGAACTCGGTGGGTGGCGCGTGCCGAGCGGTTCCGTGCGCTACCAGCCCGCTGTGCTTATTTTCTGTTGCAGCGCAATAATCCCCACCGCCAGTTTTGCACCGGGAGAAAAAAACTGCCAATTAGCTGGATGTTTTTCTACGCATACAACTGATTTGGATTCCCTCCGTTCAGCATGTGCCAGCAGCAGTATCCAACAAACAAGGAAACTGAGGTTTTTTTGATTCATGTGAGTCAAACGTGCCTCTATGTGGAAGCCGGCGCCTGCCAGAAGAAAAAAATTTGATGGATGAAAATTGTTAAGAAAAACCAGACTCATAAGTGAGTGGATATAATGGGATACAATAAAGTGTCAGCATTGTGAGGTGATAAGTCAAAAATTAACGAGGCCAAGTTGGGATTATGAGATACCGAGAGAAAATGAGTCATAATTATGAGAAGCTGTGTCGAGGTCAAAATTATAAGAGGATGTCAAAAGAAAAAAAGTTTAAAAAGATGACTAGGAATCAGACCCAATCATAGTGATAATTGGGAAGATAATAAGGTCAAATGATGATGATAATAAAGTATATAAATAAGTCAATAAGTTTGACTAACAAGGATGTGATAGAAATAACGAGATGAAGCCTGCTTTATGAGATAATAGTAACAAATCTTGGCTTATTAAGCCAAAAAAAGATTATATATCAATATCATGAGAACATTTACTCTACTAATAAGTTACAGTTTGGACATAAAAACTCAAAAAACGACAGGGAAAATAAGACAAGTCTTTGAGAATCGGAGATAAAAACTAATTGAAAATGTGGACTCACACTGAAAAAATTCCTCAAATCATTCATCTTTACTTGGCAGTATTTGACTTGCGTATACCTGCCCGACCTCCGGCTAATCGAAACAGACAGATTTACACCACAGTGCCCATCAGCACATCAGCCCCACATAACCTCCGGCTGCCTGGACCATGCGCTTGTGCAGCAGGAGCGCTGACACGCTACGAGGAAGGAGAGGGTCCACATTCCTGACCTCTGCCATGGGTCCCCTTCCACCAAAAAGTTTGACCTTTGTCGGCCTTTTTGTCTATATAACGAGGGGAGGGGTGCTCGGCGTTGACAACGCGGAGGACACGGGGGTTTGAGGAGCGGCAGCTGTCTCAACATTAAGAATGTGCCAAACAATACCCAAAAAGTATTGCCACTTTTATGCAAACTTGGGATGAGCACAGGGTCAAAGGGGGAAGTCAACAGAGGGTGAAATTAAAAGATGATCATGACTGGGGGGGGGGGGGGACGACAGTGGGGAGCAATGCATTGATAAAAAACTTTTTTCTTTTATTATGAAAACAAAAGGTTCAAAAAAAGGTTGCATAAACTCCTCTTATGTCATTTTTCTTCTTCTCACATCTTCATGGGGGGGGGGGGGGGGGGGGGGTTGCTGTATATGTGGAGCAGTATATGGGGAAGGGGAAGGGTTAATCTGCAGCCGGGGGGGAAACCTGATGCTAATTAAGCCCGAGGAATGCCACAGACCGACGTTGTAGTTGCGGCAGGAGCCCTCCGGAGTGCGGGCCATGCGCGCGGGGAGGGCGGGAGCTGCGGCGCTGGTGCGTGAGTCCCGTGTTTTAATTTCTCTCTGACAGTCCGGGACGCGAAGTCTCGTCGCCGAAAATGTCCTGTCAGCAGCTCGGGTGCCAAGTGCGATGAAGTTTGGTTTTTTTGTAGTTGTGACAGAGGAAACTACATATCGCATCCCAGTGCACTTTTCTTTTTTTCCCTAAAGATTTTCTCCAGATTTATTTTCTTTTTACAATTCTGGAAGCTGAACTCGCCTCTTCCCTCCTTCTGCAGTGTTGAGAGGGATTTGATATCACCATGGTTTTACTCACACCGGTGCTGTTGCTGCTGCTGCTCTCCTGGGTGTCTCTGCGCAACAGCGCTGCCGCAGACTTTTGCCGCGGGACGCAGTGCCACGGCGGCGGCGGCGACCCGACGCCGTGCACCGGGGAGCACTGTCCGGGGGGCAGGTCCGCCTCCAGGCAGCCGCGGCACTTCCAGCCGACGACGCAGCAGCAGCAGCAGCAGCAGCAGGGGAGAGCCGGCAGCCAACAACACCACGCGTACCAGGGCGCGCCGAGAGCCGCGGTGCGCTCGGGTACGCAGCCACAGCGCGTCACCGGCACCGGCGGCGCACGGACGAGAGCGCCCGAGGCGCCACCCGCGGGATGCACCGACGCGGGCTGCGCCGCCCTCGCGCAACAATTGCAGCCCACCAACGACACCCGAGACTGTCGCGGCATCGAGTGCAGGCTGCCGCCCAGGATACGGCCGAGCAAAGCCCGAGCGAAGCCCTGCGCCGGGGAGGGGTGTCCGGCCGGTTCCGAGGAGAGCGTCGGCGTCTCCTCCTCCGCCTCCAGCCAGCTCCCCCCGGTCCATCTGTCCGACAGAGCCGCGCAGTTCCTGGGAGACTTCCCGGAGTTTGGATACGCTTCGTCGGAACTTGGCGGCGCGCCGCTGGGTGTCCAGCTCACATGCGACATCAAGCCAGGTCTGTTATCTCCATCACCACCGTGCGTCATCTCACATGTTTAACTGTTGTGTTTAGATGATCAAAGGCTGATTGACTTTTTTCCCCTTCTCAAATGTCCTGAGAGGAGACACAATTACGCACCAGCCAATTGAGGCAATTCTCCAAAATGAATTGACCACATGCACTTTAGTCCTAATTGACTCTGACCACATTTTCCCAGCTGTGATCAGAGACAGGGGGATTGTGTTCTGAAGGCAGAGGAAGACTCTGTTGACAGGAACAGAAACAAAATGATATCTGCAGAGCAGCTGAACTGGAAGAATGTCTCAAAGTCAATTGTCCAGAAAAGTTGGGTGTTCTTTGATGTCGGGCCCAGGTGCACACTGGGTGTTCACGCGTTGTTGCCAGCAGCTCGCTGGAATCAGACTTCTGAATCAGACTTAATCTCATTTAATCACTTCCTCCGATGGCGTGTTTAACAGCAAGCCCTCTTCCCCCGGCCTTCACTCTGCATTACTCTCATCTTCTATAGGTGAGAATGAAGTTCCCTCAGAGGATGCCCTCATTCTGCACCTCCAGCTGGCCAAGGGGCAGGAGAAGCTGGTGGAGGCCCTGCGCGCCCAGCAGGTGGTCATCCGCGACCTGCAGCAGAAGCTCGCCGACCAACAGGAGGCGCTGCTGACCCAGCAGCGCGAGATCCTGGAGCAGCAGCGGCGCATGTACGAGCAGATGGACGTGGTGAAGGCGCAGTACGGCCTCCTCTCGGACACGGTCAAGCAGGTCTCCTTCCAGGGCCTGCAGGGCGAGCTGCAGAGCTACTTCGAGAGCCACCTGGCGGGTCTGCAGAGCCAGGCGCGCAGCCACCTGCAAAAGTCCTACACCGTCCACAAGATGGACATGGACTCCAAGGTGATGGACGTGGTGGGGGAGGCCAGCGTCCCTCGACCTCTGCTGGGATGCCCGTCGCCCTGCGCGTCGGAGGAGTTCTGCGACTTCCAGCGGGAGCCGCCTCAGTGCCAGAAGTGCACCATGTGTCCACCGGGCTTCTTCCTCATCTCACAGTGCTCTCCGGCTGCAGACCGAATGTGCCAGGTACTGGTCTCCTTTGGAATGCTGATATCGGCATCAAATCAGATATCTGTGCTGTGTGGAAAAAAACCCCCAGTGTGAATAGGATTCAGTCCAAAGACCTCCAGATTGGGGGTTGAGGTTAATTGGAGAATCTAAATTGACCATAGATGTGAAATTGAGAGTGACTGGTTGTTTGTCTCTGTATATTGGAGATACGCTGGCGACCTGTCCAGGGTGAACCCCGCCTCTCACCCAGTGCGAGCTGGGACCCTTAAAGGATAAAGCGGTATAGATGATGGATGGATGCAAATTTAATCCTCATCTTTTTTTGGTAATCATAAAGTTAATTCTTGAGAGTTCTTGCGGTGATAAACACGAGCAGAAAAACATCTGCTATCTGCAGTTTCAGTGTACGTAAGCAAATTCATAGCTTTCCAAAATGATATGATGATAATATTCAAAATGCATTCACGGTGATAACAGAAATCTGCATGCGTTACAGGACAGGGACGAATGTCTCGAACTGCCAAACATTTGTGGGGAGCGAGTGAAGTGCCTGAACACGCCGGGTGAGTTTAAAACATTCGCTCGACGTGCTGATAATAATCAGCCGTTTATTCTGTGACCGTGGACGGATTGAATTGTAGATTTCCTTTTTTATTAAAGCAGGAAGAATGTTTTCACACCTTGGTTTCCTCCTCGCTCCCTTGCACAGGGGGGTTCAGGTGTCTGGGAGCGTCCGGGAGGGAAGCGGCGATGGGCATGTGCGGCCACGACTACTTCTACAACCAGGAGCTGCGGGAGTGCCAGGCCTGTTCGGACTGCGAGGGCGAGGCCGTCGCCGTCCCCTGCACGGCCGTCGGCGACGCGGTGTGCGGCTCGCTCGCCGAGAGCCGGCTCTCCCAGTCCTGGGCGGCGACCGTGGCCGTTCCCAGGACGTCCGGCGCCCACATCTTCCAGGGACTCCAGCTCAACATCCGCGGGAAGGAGGGCAGCGACTTGCTGTCCAACGAGGCGGGGACGGTGACCTTCCTGCAGCACGGCCTGGTGTGGCTGGATCACAACTTTGCCATCAAGCACAGCTGCCGGAACTTCCTCCAGCTGGGGATGAGGCTCAACGGCAGCCAGGAGGAGGAGGGCCGGGACCTCAGCGGCGTTCGCATCGAACAGCCGGACGGGAAGTACTTCCAGGGCGTCAGCGTCAGCAGCGGGGTGGAGGTCGAGCCCAATCACACCCTCAGCCTCCTGCTGAAGAGTCCGAATCAACACTGCAACCAGAGCAAGGACCTGCACATGTACGACGTCACCGCTCCCTCTTTGAGTTTGCTGTGGTTGTCGCACGATACCGGCGCGGTTGCCATGACAGCCCAGATGTCCCTGTTGGTCCACTACCAGACCAACTACCGGCCGACCTTCCGCATGACCTCGGTGTCCGACCCGTATATGATCAGCCTGACCCACGACAGCCGCGGCGTGCGCTTCAGGGAGAGCGGCGTGGTGAAGTTCGTCCTCCAGCAGGCGCTGTACTCCATGGGCCACACCTGCATTCGAGAGGGCTTCTCCCTGATCGCGTACACCAACCGCAACGGCACCGGCCAGGAGGCGATGCAGGCCTTCAAGACGGGCGTCAACTACAGGGACACCTCCATCACCCTCGCCGGCGCCGTGAGCGTGGACAGCGCGGACACGCTCAGCTTCGAGGTCACGTCTCCGTCCCAGTGCAACATCCGCTACTTCGGCGACAGCACCGGGATCAGCATGCTGAGCCTGATCTGGATTCCCTCGGCGGTGTCGTCGGCCCTGACCGCGACCGTGTCCCGCACCGGTCTCCCCTTCGGCGCGGTGAGGAATAAGCCGCTGTTGTTCCAGCAGATGGGCTCGGACTCGCCGCAGGTCCACTTGGCCCGCGCGGGCGAGCCGAACAGCCGGAAGAACTTCGTATTCCACGAGACGGGGACGGCGAGCGTGGCCCTCAACCTGAAGCTGATCCACTCCTGTAATATAGTAAAACTCACCCTGCAGCGGGTGGCGGGTCCAGCTCAGAGCGGGCAGGCGGGTCCTGTGGCTCAGCAGGTGTCTGGATACATGCCCGAGGGCAGCGAGCGGGCCAGCATCGGGCTGAGGGCCTCCTTTCAGGTGCAGAACGGCACGGCGGTGTACGTGACTCTGGACTGTATCCGTGGACGTGTGAACCAGATAACACACGAGGGAGGCACGAACATTTCCATCCTCTGGGTCGCAGTGTGATCTGTAGAAGCCTCGCGGAGCCTGAATGTCTGAATGTCACCGATACGTTTTGTGAGGTGGGGAAGAGGAAAAAAAAAAAGGACCGTTTTGCACAATATTGAATTGCAGAGCAGATTCAACATTTTTACCAAATCGAGGAAGAAAACCGTTTGAAGAAAAACGTATTCTTCCATTCTACGTATTTTGTCATATTATTGTTCACAACTTTTATTGTGAAATATTTTCTGTGTATGATTTAAATACCACAAGTACTGCTTTTGCTTGAAGTACTTCGGCTGGTTGAGCAGTGACCAATTCTTCATTGAATGTCTAAGTGTGTGTGTGTGTGTGTGTGTGTGTGTGTGTGAAGAAACACTTTAGCATGCCTACTTTTGCATATGTGTATGAGTCTTTTGATATGTATACGCTTCCATCCCTGAATATATTTAACATGCATACTTGTACGTAAACACATTTTAAGTATTATATCATTAGGAGTATTAAAAGCAGCAGTTTGGCATTTTGGGAAATACACTAATTCATTTCCTGGAGGAAAATGATGCCAAGTTCAGACTACAAAGTCGTTGGGTCGTCATTTGTCATGAAATAACAAAACACTAATGCAACGTAGTAAAACTTTCAGCGAGAAAGAGTTTCTGTACTTGAGGTTTTTTGATGATATTTATTTGCCTTTCATCCAACGGGACGTTTGTATTTACATTGTGGACATTACGGAGTGCGTATATTTGGTATATGAGTAGAGTGTTGATATACAAATACATGCGGTGATAGTCTTTGGACGAGTATAACAGTATTATGGAATGTGCAAACATCATTCTTTCTGCTTGTGAAGCGCTGCCCATGCGTAGCGCTCCTAACTGCCTTTGTGTGTGTTCTGTCCTCCGAACAATTAGGCACAATTAAGTGTTTTTCGGGAAGTTGGCAGTGGAAAATTCTTTGGCTCTATTCTCACTTCATTATGTTTCACGAATTTTATTCCCCCCCCCCCCCTGCACGTTTCTCGTGGAACGTCGAAGCATGTATTCCCCGTTCAACGCCCAAATAAAAAATCGACATAATAACAACCTGTGTTTTGCCAGAAGAAGACATTTCACTCTCTGTCTCGCTCACGGAAAAGAAGCCAACGTGCCTTGTTGGTCCGACTCTAAAGAAACGTCGACTTCAGGTCCAGTCTCAACGGTTTTCCACAACAATCATCACCGTATGACGAATGATTACCGTTTGAATATAACGTGCACCTAAAACTATTCCTGCCGGGCCACACCGCACAACCTCTCCTGTGGGCGTCGTTCCAATATCTCGACTGTGATTTCACAGTGGACTTCGCGCTGGGTGCCCGATTATTTTCCATTAAGTTTAAGGGCAAAAGTTTAACAGTCAGACGTTACCCCAGCGCGTTTAATTTCCAACATATTGAACCCATTCAAAAAAGCATCTCTCTTCTTTTCTTTTTTTTCAGCAGCAGCAGCGGGGGCCAAAAATGTGCAAGACATAATATCTGGAAAATCATTTCTCTCTCAATTGGTCTTAATCAAGTTCAAATGATCCTCCCATCCGCAGCCCAGAGGAGAGAGGCTTGAACGTGACAAAGGGCCTGCGGGTGTCTTGCTTTGCGAGAGACAATCAAATGTTTCTCGCCGGTTCTGCTCGAATTGGAAACAGGTGTTTCTTTCCCCCCCCCCCCCGGCGGAGCGGGACGCGACCAGATGTCTGACGCTTCAGATCAAACGAGGGCCGCGGCACACGGAGAAGTTTCAGACATCAGAGGGAGGAAGGGGGGACAGGGAAACAGAGCAGGGGAGGAAGAAAGAAAACTGAAGCCTTCGTCTTTAACGCTCCCCTCATCAACACGCGAATCCCGTCACGATCGCAGGGAGGATGAGGCCACAGACGCGGGAAACAAGAAAAGAGAAATGAGCTCTGCTGACGTCACTTCGTGTCGCCCGCCTGCAGCATCACGGCAGACGACGGCAGCGATGAGTTGGTGAAGCTGCAAAAAAGTCCCGGACAACATATCTGGCACCTGGGGGCAAGTATTTTTCCGCGGGAGGAGCGGCGGCGGCGGCGGCGGCTCGACGAGCCAGAAACGTGACACGCGGGGTTGTTGTCAGACAGGAACATATGGGGAATATGTCCGGGAACATTTGGTTCCACAGTTCCATAGTTTGCCTTTAACGTGTGAAGAGTCGGACGCGTTCACAACAACAACAACGTCCGGAGCATTCTGGGCAGAGCGTGTACGAGGCACTTTTGCAAAATGCAGTATCTTGGTTGTATGGTCATAGACACGCCCACTTTTCATCGACACGCCCACAAAATGTTCTGGTCATTTTTTATTCGTTAAAATAACTTACTGGCCCCAAATAAATCCTTCAAAGAACTTTGCTAAATTTCTTTGTAAATAACGAAGCAGTTCTTTACGACCGGTTTCACGGTTAAAACTTCAAATGAAAACAACAACATGGTTCTGGGGCATGTGGGGAATGTCGGCCCCGACCTTCTCCCCCCTCTCCGTTAGATCTGTGTTTGGTCTCCACCACCACAGGAAGCTATGTGGCTCTCAAGTTGCCAAATGCTCCGCTGTTAACTGCCATTTTTTGCTGGGGGAAGCAGTTGTTTTTTTGTTATGCTGTTTAGCTGAGTGCACAGGAAAACAGATGCTGTCTGCAACTGGAAAAAAAAAAACAGTTATTAGAACAACGGGAGTTAACCGAAAAATGTAAAAGTTGTAGGCCGCGGAAAAACCCCAAACAAAACAATGAGCCGACAGCCGCAGACTTCGGGTGACGATTCCCTCCGGGTTCATTTATCTGACATCGCTCTCACGTGAGCCATCAGCAGCTTTGAGAAGAGGAGCATTCTCGTCCTGCGACATGTGTTTGTCTTTCAGAAACGCACCATAAAAAATTAAAAAAATACATAATCCGATTCCACAGTCAACACAGAGTCAAAGCGTAACTTTTCGGAGCGGAGAGGCATCGCTCATCACCACAATGCATCTGTTGTGAGTTTATTTGCTTTCTGGGGATTTTGTGTGTGTGTGTGTGTGTGTGTGTGTATTTAGAGATCGCTCAAACAGTCAATGGCATGCGAGGACTCGGAGGTTCCTCTTACACAGCCGAACGCAACAACCCGCTCATCAACTACGTTGAACATTGCCTCTCTTCTAGTTTCCAAATCCAAAGGCGCACCCGCTCGTTCACGTCGACTGGGCGAATGCGACACGGTGTCGCGTTGATGGACGCCGGCGAGGCGGACACCTCTTCCCGGCCCAAACCTTGGCCCCAAGTCTGCTCCCATGTTGACTTAAAAAAGAACGAGAGAGGAAAAAAAAAAAGAAAGGACAGAGCCGGAGACGGGGCTTGCTTTAATCAGAAGCGGATGTTACTGTATGAAGAGCCCAGGCCTCTTGTCCACAGGGGAAACGTTTAGGCCGTGTGGTCAGGTTCGATGCCGCTGACCTCCACGCCCGGCTCCACGCTGGTGCTCCACACTGGATTTATGGAGTGTGAAGACAACTTTTAATGATGTGGATATTTTTTTTTTTTTGGTGAGATGGCGAGAATAAATCACATCAAATTGTCCAAACAGGGAAATTAAATCCATTCCACCAGTCAAGGTGTCTTCATCTTGGAGGTTGATTGACATTGATTTATCGACACCGAAAACCACGTCGGCGCAAAGTCTTGTTAGAGTTCTTTTCGTTGTACGTTTGCCGTGTTGTGCTCTCGATGGCCCGCGACGGAAGTCTTCGTCGCGCCGCGGTGCCAAGAACGCCAAACCGACGAAACGACTCCGAGTCTTTTTGTGGCCCAACGGAAGAGATAATTGCGTTGAAGAGGCTGAAGTATGAGGCTTGCGTCATTCAGCTGGTGCGATTCCAGGTGACGTTTGCTCCGGAGGGTTGTGTTTTCTTCACTTTCTCATTGGACCTGACAGAATGGGGAATTTTCCCCCCGTAATTTTGAATGTGCACCGTGGCTATTCTCCCACTCGTCGGTGACAGTTAACGTTCCAGCCCTTTCCAGACTCAGTGTAATTGTTGAAGCCTGGAGGTGAGCGACGCTCGCCAAATTACCCCCGGCCATCATGGAGGCTGCTGATCCCCCCCCCCCCCCCCGTCCAATCCAATCCGTCCAAGATGTTGTTCAGATATTTGACTTCAACCTCGGGGTGGCGCTGGACGCAAAGTCAGGGGATCAGCAGAGGCCAACAGGATTCAACCTCTGAGGACAAAGAATGTCTGCTGACAAGACGTTTGTCCAACTAGATCTTCACCACGGGACTTTTATTAATCGCGCCTGGCCTCGCAGTTTTGCGTCCCGTCTCTCCAACTGGCCTTCTCTCGGTGCCTCTGAGTTCTCCCCCGTCATCCGCCCTCGTCATCTGTCGCGCCCTCCTCCCCCTCCTCCGTCCATCTGCGCCGGTGTTCCTCTCCTCATTAGAGAGGTTACTGATGCGTGCGCGAATGAGCTGGCAGGCCGGCCTCGCCGCAGAGCGCAGAGCGGGACTTGTACTTGAACGGCCTGCGAAAAAAAGTTCTGGAGGCCCAACAAACAGGTGATGAGTTAGTGCACCGAAGAAGGGATACTCTAGAAAAGAAACTTGTTCAGCGCGAGAGCCAAAATTGCTTTCTGCGGAATATTTTGGCCCAGGAGCAGCATTGAAAATAATCATGCAGGACGTGCTCCGTGTCCCTTCTCGCAGACTTGGCAAGGTTTGCTGCACAGCTCCCTCCAGTAACTGGTAAATTCCCCTGATCACCAGGAATGCGGCATTTAATTTTCCTGTTCCTTTCGCTGACCTTAATCATTTCTGCGTCAAGGGCAATCTGAAACTCCGGAGCCGAAGGGATCAGTCAGTCGGGGCGTGGAAATAAATACCGGTGTGTGTGTGTGTGTGTGTGTGTGTGTGTGTGTGTGTGTGTGTGTGTGTGTGTGTGTGTGTGTGTGTGTGTGTGTGTGTGTGTGTGTGTGTGTGTGTGTGTGTGTAAAACACACACGCGTGTGTATGTACAAGGGGAGTGAGACCCGTCGTCTCGCTGTCTCCGCGAAGAGGCCATTTTAAAGCGCTGATGATGAATAATCGTTCGGCTGGAAGCGAGCGAGCGGGTCCCTCTGGTGTATATTTAAACGGCGGAGTGATGCTCCCTCACTCACATCGACTCCCCGGTGGTCGACGAGGTTAATTGCTTTTCTCCAGCAGGCGCTTACAGATTAACTATCTCAGTGAATGCATCCATACAAATGACTCTGCACATACCACAAATGGGGCGAGCTGAGGGTGTGTGTGTGTGTGTGTGTGTGTGTGTTGCAACAGAACAAAGTCTGCAGGCAGGGTGCACAGCCGAGGCCGAGGAGCCAATAAGTGTGGATAAGTGCTAACAAAGTGGTCTCCACGGAAAACGAGACAGATAGAGCCACGAAGTTATGAGCATCCTCGGGTGAAGTCGTCTTTAACGAAAGTATAATAATTGTTTATTATAGTTAAAGTACGAATGATGTGGCGGGAGAAAAAAATGGTTTTAGATGAAATTGTGGCTCTTTTGGTGCCCCTAGTGGTTGCAGGTGGTGTTACTGTTTGGTTCAACGACGGAAGATGTGGTAGAAATCTGCAATTTTTTAAAGTGTTGACATTGGATACAATAAATAAATAAGTGGAAAAACTAACCCCGAATCATCCTATATCAACATATTCCTTCCATGAAAGGATCAAAAACAAAAACCACGACTAGTGGCAGAGGTTCAATTTAAACCAGATACCCCAAATGAATTTGGAGGTTAAAACTGAAAGTAAGTGGCCTGCATACGAAATGTTGATGGTTAAACCAGCTGTGGAAAATATGAGTCAGAGTTGACCCAGTAAGTTAATCACACAACAATATGAGAGCAGTGAGAGTTAATTAAAAAAATGAAGTCACGGGCCATAAAACCAGAACAACACACTGACCTCATCGAGTCCATTGATAATTCATGGTGGGTTTTGTTTTGACTAGCAGCTTTAAAATTTCAGACGCCTCGTTCGTCTTTTGACCTCCTTAACCCCCCCAAAAATATCCAGGCATATAGCTGCAAACTCCAAAACAACAACAGAACAGACCGTTGCAACTTCTCCGGCTGTCAACCAAGCATGCGGCCCTCTCTCACGCCCCCAGAGTCAGAGTGAAACCAAACACTAACGGATGACCCAGCAGCGCCTGGGCTGGCACTGGAGGGCAGAGGCAGAGTTCAGGCAGAGTACGGCCCCCGGAGAGGACCGCGAGGTGAACGCCACCGATTCCGGCGCGCGCCAACATCTGGCTTGGCTTATTCGCCCGCACGCACGCACACACGCACGCACGCACGCACGCACGCACGCACGCACGCACGCACGCACGCACGCACGCAGGTCTGTTTTCAGGAAGACTTCAGTCGTTTATATGACCATGAGAATCCTTTCGGCCTCTCTGTCAGAATGCTTCGGCGAGCCAGCCGCCCTGATTTTACCATCTGCCGCTCCGCTCGTAAATCACCGCCAACGTTTGAGAGGGGGAGTGCAGCCTAACCTTGTTTTGCCTCAAACTTTATGACGTATTCGCTACAATTCGTCTCTGAGCGCGCGGCGTGTGTTTGGACGGAGGCGCTCCCCCCCTTCTTCTTTGTGTAATCACAAATGTGGGATCAGCGTGTTTGGGCCTTTTTCACCAGGCCCGTGATGTGCTCCACATGGTCGGGGCGGGGGGGGGGGGGGGGGGGGGGGGGGGGGTCGTCGCAGACACTGAGCAGATCGTCCAGGCGATGCTGCAGTGATGAACTGCCCACGGGGGAACATCTCTGATGGCCGATCAGAGGTCTCTGAGAAATGCCAGACCTGGTTGTTTAATCCATCCATCCATCGTCTACCGCTTTATCCATTTAAGGGTCGCGGGGGGGGGGGGGGGGGGGGCAATCCCAGCTGACATTGGGCGAGAGGCAGACGGACAACCATTCACTCTCACATTCACACCTACGGTCAATTCAGAGTCTCCAATGAACCTGACCCCATTCTGCATGTCTCTGGACTGTGGGAGGAAGCCGGAGAACCCGGAGAGAACCCACGCACACACGGGGGAGAACATGCAAACTCCACACAGAGAGGCCCCGGTTGGTTTGTCCCTTTTCTCCTGCTTCGCGTACATGTCCCAACGCTTGACATGTGCGATCGCAACAAGGCGAGAAAAGTCCTCGGTTAATCACCAACATATTGTCAAATTTGATGAACTCTGGAGTCGACTAGAACAAATAAGAGCAAAAACATAATATGAGCCACATGTGCAGATATCCATTTGGCTGGTGAAGAAGTTCACCCCTAAGAGCATCGTAACATGGAAGCCGTGACCTCAGAAATCAGTATAGCTGCACAGAAAAGAGCATTAGCTACAGATGTCGACCCGATTACATGCTGAAATGAACATGTACGTGGAGGCCCGGCAGCGAGAAGTCTGAAGAACCGCTCTTCCTCCGACCGTGGACATCCTGTTGCTGATTGATCAGGTGTTGGAGACTGATCAAGGCCCGGCGCTGGACACCGCGGTGTAAACACACCCGGGCGGCTGCATGCGTGGAAACAGTTCTCTGTGATTACACGACATATTTGCACTGTTAAAAGAAGGGGGGGAAAAAAATCACCCATTTCCTCCGAGCGCCTTCAGTCAGGGGGGGGCGGCTGATAGTGTGCTCCACAGATGTTTTAGAAAAAAACGAAAGTTTCACCTTCTTATCTGGGACTTTGGGTCGAGTCTTCGTCGGAGAGATGATGAATATATACTGTATCATTCGGAAATCGTTCAAATAGTTCACAAATCATTCTTTTTCCATCTTTCCTTCTTTAATTTGGATGTAGGGAAAATGTTTTTAAAAAAAATTACAACTATGAGAAGAGGATGGAAAATTTATTTTTGTTTGCCAACAATTTATTGCTGGGCAGGGTTTAAAATTACACTCCCTCTTGCTCCTTCATCCCCAAAATTGTGAGGCAGCAGTGCCACCTAGAGAGAAGATCATAATCTACCAGTGATGCTGTTAAAAATCCATACGTCATATTTTTCACTGGAGAGGCCCAGAAGGCAACTTTCATATTTGCAAAGCGATTAAGACCATGTCGGAGAACGGAGAATCTTTTTTATCACAGCATCTTGTTCTACTGCAATAGGCGGACATAACAATATAACAATATAAAATGAGTATGAACAGTGCAGAGCTGGAGCTGCCGATACGCCCTTGTCTTGCAGTGCACGCTCTGCAAGTGCCACTTTTGCTGTTCGAGGACAATTTCACCCTGTTATGTAACGTTGTAAACTCTTTGTCCGCTCACATTACGCTGCACTTTGCCCCCGGAGAGACAGAAATGTATGATTTTTCACTTTTCAGATACTTAAAGTTGCCTCTGAACAATGTCCCTGTATGTTTGAGAGCAAAAAAGAAGAAGAAAAATAACAACAGATTCGAACAATCTTTGTTTAGACAATATTTATTTCTATTTTTCCCAAGAGTAACACTAGATCAGGACAAATGGATGTTTTGGAGAAGCGAGCACAGCAGTTTGCAGAATATATGATTCATAATTGCACCATATTTAGTGAAAGTGAGCCGCACTCTTGAGGAGAAGGGGTTTTAAATTGTTCTCATAAACATTAAAATATTTCCTGGAAGCGAGAAACCAGGGTATCTTTTTTTTGTGTTAAAGGCTAAGAACACCTGCGTGAGACAAGTATATATCAATTCTCCTTCTCATACATCCCGTCGCGTCGAGGGCCCGGGCCAAAAACAAAATCAAAAACCACCGTGGCACTGTGACACGAGTCGGCACGCGACCAAACCGAACGGCAGCGGTTACGCCGGGAACGGGGCGTATGGGAAGCCGCTAGGACATTTATTTTCTCGCTGCTGCCGGCCGAGCGAAAGCGGATAGAGAAAAAGACAGAAAGAGGTCGAGACAGGAGCGGGAAGCAGAAGAGACGAGAGAGAGAGAGAGAGAGAGAGAGACATGCTGAGAGGGTAACTACACACGTAAGATATAATACTTCTGAGCGGCGACAGTCTTCGAGGCGAAGAGAAAAAGGACAGAGGATAGATAGTCAGATCGAGCGTGGCGAGGAGTACAATGCTAGGCGAGAGTTTATAGCATGCTGGCTGCGGCGGCGGCGGCGGCACGGAGAGACGGTCATAGGAAGCCCAAAGACAAGAGGTCACACGTAAAGGCCAGAGCGACAGTGCACTAATCTACAGGCTATAGAGGTATACGTCGGACACGCCAAGCTAATTACAGGTGCTACACATACTTGTATACGAGTATATATATATATATATATGTATATAAATAGATTATAGACGACACTGTACAGTACATCAAACAAACTGGATAGGCAAGGCATCGCATGCACGTGCAAAGGAAGCAAAGTGTAGCGGCGGCGGCGGCGGCGGCAGCGAGAGATGCGACGCGTGCGGGGGGGGGGGTTTTTCCGCGGCGGCCACGGCCCGATTTCTTCGCCTGAAGTCGCCCGTGTCACAGCGCGTGGACGCCAAAAATGAATTTGGGGTTAAAGAAAAGCAATAAACTTTTTGAGAACTCTAGACTTCTTCCTGTTAGACACGATGAAGAAGCTTTACCATCAACAAACTGCAAAAAAGAAAATCTTTCAACAGACCCTTGATTCGCGACACATTCAGACCGAAGAGCTTAAGTTACATTTTTCTTAAATATATTAACAGTAGTTTTTTAGTTTTTTTTTTTGGAACATTAACAACCATTGGACATTGCACGTTTATTAGGTCATGTGTAAATACTCTAAAGTGCACGACCTCCCCCTTGCGGAGGAGAAACTAGACGATACTGGCAAGTTGATACTAAGGCAACACAGTTACAGACACACGAAGGAACACGTCGGCACACGCCAGCGTCATAAGTTTCACTTACGCACACACGCACACAACGAAAGGGAAAACACGGGGCTTCAGAGTCAAAAATGGCTTTGCATAATCATGTAAAGTCCCAACACCAGAGTCTTGCCGCTTCTCGTCTTTGAGTGAGACTCGTGGGGAAATCCGTCAATTTCTTTCAAAAGCCAGTCCCTGAAACGTGTCACACAGCGTGTGACGTACACACACACACACACACACACACACACACACACACGCGCACACACACGCACACGCGCACAGAAAAACAAAAAAAGCCTTTTGGACCAACAGGATGAAAATACAAGTAGATCTATATATCGGAGATTTTGAGAAAATATGAACAACTTTACCTCACAAATAGTCTCTGGTTATATATGTCTTATATACACACATGTATACACAAAGATATGTACTCAGGACATCTCGAAATACTATTTACAATCTATGATCAAAAGTGATTGTACACTGACTGACCGATGTTGAGCAAATTTGTGCTTTTCTAACTTGTTCTAGTGGAAATGCTACAGAACCGCGGCTCGCGCTCACGTCGACTGAGCCGCCCACGGTCAGCGAGTTTTTCTTTTTAAAACGTTTTTTTTTTTAAACGTTTTTTTTTGCTATCGGCGATGCATTTGGTCTGGACACTTGATTATCGTTAACTATTGTACACTTGAGCTCACTTCTTGTCTTTTGATTTTTTTTTCGCAGGGCAAACAGATTGGACCCACACACTTCATTTGAATATTGCTTGCGAATGAATTAAGAAGAAATCTCAGTTGCGATGCTCGGGGGACGACCTCCTCGCCCCCCGCCCCCCGGGGATGGTTCTAGTGCAAGTAAAGTCAGGTACTCAAGTAGCTGCAAATCTGGTGAAGTATCTATAATCATAACTAACGCGTTAACTAACGTTTCTCAAGATCCTCCATCTTTCAGTCAACTGCTCGTCCAAAAACCCCCAAACAGCCGAAAAAACTTCTACAATGACAAGTTATAGTCCTCAGGATTTCAATCCTGTAGTAATGTTGTTTCATTAATATAGAGTGTTGGAGTATTGATCAATGTTATGGTTCTCACAACCATCACAAAAGAAATGGCTGTGAAAAGACCAAATACATTTTTTCCTGAATGGCACAAACCCCTCAAGAGGAATCTGATCCATTAAGTCCTAAATTCAAATCTTTCAGAGCCGTAACTCTGCCGAGAAGTAAAATACCCAGAGGCCTCCACAAACATTTCGATTGGCCATGAATCTCGATGATCTCGAGTTGAAATGAAGAACGTCTTAAGGATAATGTCAAGCTCACTCAGCACGGCTGAAGATGGAAATGATGCCCGCGTTGATATCTGCATGAATCTGGCGACAGGAGACGAAAAGTCCAACTGTCAGAGGTCAAGACGACGCGTGACGCGACCACATCCATAAAAAAAAACACAAACCTTTGAATTGACTTTTTCTGCGTTTTTGCACTTTCCAAGGAAAACGGGTCCGTTCCTCCTTTTCTTGCGAATGTTTCCAAATCCGAACACCTGTTTTGTTTCTGTCTCTCATACACGTGCTGGTTTACTACGTGAGAACTTATCCAGGATTGTGCGCGGACGTGAAGGCAGTCGATTAAGCTGAGGTAAGGTGAGGTGCTTTTTCTTGTTTGTTTGTTTGTTTTTTTTCATCCTTTTTTTAAAGTTGAGTTACGATCGTAAAATGACAATGGAACACGAACCACATTTGGCACTTTCGACAACATACTCTGAAAAACGAGAGACGATTCGAAAAAAAAAATTCAATAAAGTCTTGGTCGTCGACCTATATTGCACAAGCGTTTTCATATCACGAAGAAGAACACGGAGAGTTACGTCACTGACACTACTCTGGGATCTACACCACACTACAGGAGAAGCAGACAGAAGCACTTTTCACTCGGAGCGTCGGAACAAGCCCAGTCCACGGCAAAAGCTACAATACATAATATATGGATATATATATATATATATATATATATATATCTGTGTATCTCTTTTGTTTTCTTTAAAACCCAAATATACTCTTAAATATGTGACTTTGCAGGAAAGAGAGCGAAAGAGAGAGAGATAAGGAAAAGAAGATTACCGGTTACATTCACAACAAAAACAATTCATCCGTCAAAGGGGGGGGGGGGGGGGGGGGGGGGGGGCAAGGAGGGGAACGCGGTCGCGACGAGTCTTATAGATCCTGGCCGAGTCGCTCGATCTCCTCGATAAGAAAGTCGATGTCCGCGAAGGTGGCGGCCGGGTTCGAGATCACCATGCGGAAAAAGTTGACCTTGTCCCCCTGCGGCTGGTAGCTGACCATGGTCGTCCCGTACTCCATCATCCTGGCCTTGATCACGGGGGCCACCTGCAGGAGACCAACCACATTTCAACGACTGTTGGTGTTTCCTTTTTCTTTTCTTTTTTTTTTTTAAGCTATGATGCGGACGAGGGGAAGACATGACGAAGTCACTGAGTCAGTAGATTAGTTGACAGATTGTCATGCTGAGTCGCGATGGGCGGACTAAACCAAATTTAGCCTTGGGCCCTAGCCCCCCCCCCCCACCCCCCACTGCTACGCCCGTGTTCATCAGCAACTTAAACACGTCACATCTACGTCTCAGATTTCCTCTGAAGCCTTTTCTCCATGTTTCCTTTACCTCCCGCCGAGTTGACGACTGAACCAGACACCAGACGGGTTACAGACGGTTCTGACGGCCGCCGGGTTGAGAGGTTATCTTCGGGGGGGGGGGGGCGCCGACGCTCGTTTATCCTGAGTCTTGAAAGGCGCTTGTGGATTCTCTAAAGACATCTTAAGACTTCTCTTAAGATGTCTTAAGATGTTATTTTTCCATATGCACATAAGACTCCGTAACTGCAGATGACACTCGACTGCAGCTTTCGGCTTTCTGCACGTGCCGAGACTGGAATAACCCCGAGGTCCGGCATAATCGAGTGGGAATTTGAATACACGTGGAGGGATTAAGTCGGGGGGTAACTTTGAAAAACTCCTCAAGGAGCAGGGAGTTGGCCTCAACAACTGCAGTCTGCTGGAGCAGTTAGGATCGTGTGCAGAAGCAGCTCTCATCGCGAAAATAAGTCATTTCTTCTGAACGTCTCGCAGGTGTCCCGGCTGGAACATAACCAATCGGCTGCAGATTGACGTCAAATTCATCTGCTTCTAGGGGGGGGGGTAATTTTCCAGAAACAGTCAGCGAGGCGAGTGGAAATTAAGAGTTTGGACTAATTGCGTCATTCCTTAAACCTCAGCGTCTGAGGAGCAAGAAGCGAGCAGGCCCAACTCCCTCCGACGAAGATGTGAAACGATTTATGGTTGATGATTTTTACAGCGAGCGAGGACGGGGTGGGAGGGAGGAGGTGGGGGGGGGGGGCTCTCTTGCATGGCCGGCACGTTCGCCATCTGTTGGTCCTAATTGTCAATTATTAGTTCCCTGCTGTCGGCCTCGCTCCCTCCAAGTCTCGTACGTGATTCCCTTCCTCTCCGACAGTCTATCCTAAGTTGGTTTTTTTTTTAAATTCCTGTGTGTAACTGAGCGTCTCTGTCGTGCCTAATGAGAGGGACATGTAACGGTCAAGCTGGGTAAGAATGAAAGGCTTGTTGGGCCACGAGAAAAAGTGCAGTGATGAAGGTGTTTTTCGTATTTCCCCCTGTCAGGCGTCTTATCTCCGCTCACCCACCTTGTGCAAGTGTTTCTTCCTCTCCTCTTTGTCCTCCATGTAGCGGATCCCGGGAGGCAGGTACCAGAAGCAGACGTTGGTGTGCTGAGGCTGAGGAGACGTAAGAACAGTCGACAGGAGATGGTGAGGAATTAAACGGCACATTGTAGGGCCTGGGGGGAGGAATTAAAGCCACTACGTGCAGAGCCTTGGAGCCCCCTAGTGGTCGAAGTATATATAACAGGATTGACTGATTGAAAATGTACGCCGTCAGAATCATTTGAGAGATGCTACAGATCACTTGTGAGTAAAAAACTGTCTGGTCAACAGAGTTCCTGAGAGTAATCGACACACGGAATTTCTCCTGAGCGTTTTAGCAACTTTTAGCGGAATATTTTGGTCGTAAACGACTGAAACTTTTAATGTTTTGATCAGCCTCAATAATTTATTGATTCTAGGAGTCACACAAACCTTATGCACATAGTGGTTTTCATGTTTTTTAAGCCCACTGTAATCATTTAAAAAAAACATATGCAGCTGGTATAGCTAAGTGGGTTACAAAAAAATGAACTAAAAACCATTAAGGACATATAAATCCAGCCAGCCTTGATCAAAAATGGCATTTCATATCAAAAATAAAAAATTCCATTGGCTGTTCCCAGCATCAGACAGGAAGCCTGCCTCCTCCTCAGATATTCCCTGCGTCTGAAATCACCTCACAACTTTTTTTGTCATCTAAACTCACGTCATTCATCACCAACACATGGCCGGCCGTGCGACTCCGGCCTCCCTCACACAGCCGGCCTGGTGCGGCGGCAGCGTGTTCAGCATCAGATTGATGTACAGGCTTAATGGGAGGCACAGACAAGTGAACGCCTGGGCCGCTGCCCAGAGCACCTGGCGTCCATCACCCTCACAAAAAAAAACCCCACAATAAGACTTGAAACATCGAAGAGCGTTGGCGGTCAATGACTCTTTTTTTTTTTTTTTTTAGCTTAATATCCCGTCATACCCGCACATGTTTTTGTAGTTGTAGCTCCGCTCAGCGGAAGGACACTTCAGACTGCCCGTGCCATTCATATGCAGATGAGCAATTACAGGCCATTACGCTATTCATTAAACATAATAGCGGGCACATTATGCCGGCAGCTAGAGGTGAAAATGGCGATCGTCCAACACAAAGCGAGAGCCAGTCAAGTCGCCCACAACGAAAAACCGAATCCACTGAACATACCTTCCCGTCGAAGACCATCTCGTATCCTTCCCTGTCCTTGATCTTGTTGTAGAGATACTCCGACAGCTCCAGACACTTGTCGATCTGAGCCTCGAAGCCGATGGTGCCCTGTCGGAAGAAATGATTCCATTTTGAATCGTGTATTTGGACGAATGAATATGATGCTGTTGTTGTTAAAACAGCTACATCCTGAGAGGTCTGAAGATATTTAGCTTTGAAATTTTTACATGTTAGATGATAAAACGTATAAAAGATCTATTATTCAAAATTATTGAGTGCTTTTTTTGAAGAGTTGGAGTTTTACGGTTCAATCTGCTTAGGCCGGAAGATAAATTAGGTTATTAAATTAGGTTATTAAATTAGGTTATTAAAGTAGACGGTTTATTAAAACAAGGTCAGTAAAAGACAAAACAAAATGAAGATGTTGATTCGTGAATTCATTTTTTGATCTGAATGTTTGGCAACAGACAAACATTCGGTAACGTTTCTTTAATCTAGACACAAAGAAATTTAAGTCATATGTCAAATCACAGACAGATTTAAACTGACAATATGGACAATTTAACTTAAGTAATAATAAAAATGTTTCTTTATGAATTTCTGATTCGTGCTGTAGGAATCAAAAAAAAGAAGTGAACTTGCCAATTAGAGTTTTGTGTAAATTATTTTGGCAAATATTTCATAACCTTTACGAACTGTGTAAATCAGATTATATATACAAAAATGTGATAATGTTAATTTCAGTCTCTAGACAAATATATATCTGCCATATGTATGAAATGTTGAAAATTAGTCAAAAGCAAAGTTAAGCGAGCCTAAAAAGAGAACGTAAGAGGATGAATTTGAAGTTGAGGATTAATAAAGTAATATAGTGCAACAATATTTATTCCCAAAAATAATGGCCATCGGCAGGTTTAATATTCTTTGTACAGCGACAACATCTTTACTGACAAAACATCACGTTAATTCTTGCATAGTTCTCTGGTTTTGCCGTTTGTGGCGGGTCCCTGTTGGTTTTGACTTTGCCTATTTGTAGATGTAGATGCAAATGAGCCGCGTTCATTAATAACCTAACATCACTGTCACACTCAGACAGGATGTGTATCGCCACAAAAAAAAGCCGCTCGGACTTTCACAGATCTGCGGCGTGCCTCTCGCGAGCTCTCTCTCTCTCACCTTGGCCCTCCACATGAGCCACAGCTTGAAGATGTCCACGTGGCGTCCGCACTGCAGCGCCTTGTCCCCGGTGTCGTAGGACAGGTCGTAGTGTTTGTCCTGCTGGAACAGGTAGCAGGCGTGCATCTGGTTGCAGTTCTGCATCAAACCCTGCAGGGAAAGGAAGCGAGTCACACACGAAATATGCAAAAGGACACGATCAGGTGATCACGAATGTTGTGTAACGGGATCGTGACCTTTGACCTATGACCTACCTCCTCTCTGACCAGCAGGGCGGAACACTGCAGAGGGACCGACATCATTTTGTGCGGGTTCCATGTCACTGAATTGGCTCTGCAATTCAAAAAACAAACAAAAAAAATCATTATTATTTCAAAAACCTTTTATCATCAGCCTCTTATGTTTCCGTCTCTTCAAAAGAAAACAAACTAACAAACAAACAAACCTCTCGACTCCGTCGAGCTTCCACCTGTGTCTCCTGGACATGAGGAGACTCCCCCCCCACGCACCCTACAGGACAAACAGACACGTGACACTGTGAACACACGTTACAAGATTTGGTGACGAGTCAATCTGCACATTTAGTCTCATGTTGGACATAATACGTGCGGTACAGGATGTTCTTATGTATTTGAAAAACTAACTCGCCAGCGCCCTCCAGTGGACGAACTATGTAATTGAGACCGAAATTCGAAGGAAACATCTTTGGCTGTTCCGACCCGGCGGACTGGCTCTCTGATTTAAAGTTACTGTACGTTATATTAGTCAGGCTGCATTGTTCCTCTCAAATGTGAAAGATCCATAATCCCGCGTTTAAACTTTTTTTCATACTCACACAAACATGTATTTTTTTTCTTCGTCTTTTTTTTTTTGCTTAAGAAAATGAGTTTGTCTTTCTTTTATTTATTTTTTATCAGTGACTTTCAGTTTTGCATTTTCGGCTAAAATTCCATTTGATTCGGGATAAATTCTCATGATGTCATTAAAAATCATGGAATAATAGTTAGTTAATAATTCAATACTGTATTTCATTTATTTAAAATTTGTTAACATAATAACAATAATAACGCAATTTATTGTATTTTTTAAGTGTTTGTCTTTTTGCTGTCCTGTCACTGTTTTGTCAAATTTCCCCATAGTGGGACTAATAAAGCGTAATCTTATCTTTCTTGCCAAAATAAAAAAAATTAAATGAAATATCAGAACACTGGTGTCGAAAAACAGTTCCCAATGTGAGGAGCTTGCAGAACTTGTTTCATGACGTCTACAAAACATATTTCACTCGGAGCTGCATCCTCAAACGGACACCATAAAGACTTTAAAAAGCCGGACGAGGTCTTTCCTTGTCTCGGCGCGTTGAGGGACGAGGCCACCGTCGTCTCTCAATAGATGTGTTCCCCCTGTCGGGACTGAATCGCCTTCATTAATAGATAGAGCTCCTCGCGCTGAGAGAGAGAGGCCGTGATGGCGAAGTCAGGGGGAGGAGATGATTTACGGCCTCTGTTCCACTTTTTCTAATCTCCAGTGTCGGATGGGGAAATGGCCAGACTCCTATCTGGGTCAACCGCGAGCGGTTAGAGGCGAGACAGACGTAATAGATTTGTCAGACTCGATGGTGTGTGTTTCTGTGTATTCCTTCCCTACACTCCCTCCCTGTGGACAAAGACACTGTGACACACACACACACACACACACACACACACACACACACACACACACACACACACACACACACACACACACACACACACACACACACACACACACACACACACACACACACACACACACACACACACACACACACACACACACACACACACACACACACACACACACACACACACACACACACACACACACACACACACACACACACACGATAACATTTCTGTTTTTTCTGTCGACGCCTTCCGTCGTTTACTCACGTCCACGTGCATCCAGACGTTGTACTTCTTGCAGACGTCGGAAATGGCGATGAGCGGGTCGAAGGCTCCGTACACGGTTGTTCCGGCGGTTGCGCTCACGAAGAAAGGAACGAAACCCTGCAGGAGCACAAGAAACACAACACTGCACATGAAGCATCTGCGGATACATTTGCTATAAACAGTGCTATAAAAAAAATGTTCCCTCGTCATCATCATCATCATCATCATCATCACTGTCCTGGCTGCAGTTCGTTCTGTAAGAAGTTAGCATCACATCACCTTCTGCTTGGCCTCCAGTATTCTCCTCTCCAGGTCGGCCGGGATCATTTTACCACTGTGTGAACACGACAGAAGAGGCTTTATTTTGGTAAAAAAAAAATATATGAAAATGCTCCATAACGAGTAAAAAAACGTCATTTAAAATCCAAATTCGGTCAAACTAAAGCTGCATTATGAGAAAAATGTACTAATGTGCCCTGTGAGAGATATTTTATTATACAGGATGTTGCAAACGATGCATCAATGTGTAAATTAGCATTGTAGTTTTTTTTTTCACAAAGAAATCTGAAAGTTGACGACAGGCCCAACATACTAGACAACAACAAATACAAACTGGTTTTTTTTTGTGAAACCAAAAAAGGCTGCAAACCACTGGTTTAATCTTTAAAAATATATTGGGCTGCAACTAACAATTATTTTCATAATCGATTAATCTGATGACTATTTTCGCTTCATAAAATGCTGAAAAAAATGTCGACCGTGTTTCCCAAAACCCCGAGATGATATTTTTGTTTTGTCCACACACCAAAGATATTCAGTTCACTGTCACAGAGGAGCAAAGAAACCAGAGAATATTCACAATTAAGAAGATGAAATCAGAGAATTTTGACTTTTTCTTTCGTAAAAACGACTTGATTAATCGATTATCAAAACAGCTGTCAATTAATTTAGTAATCCTTTTGCAGCTCTAATTTTGTATATTAAATATATCACATTGTATACATTGTCTACAAAGAAACTGCAGATGCAGTGGAATAAAAAAAAGCACATTATTCCACCACAGGCCTGAGGTGGAATATAAGTATAACATAGCAACAGATGGAAATTTAAAAACTGGAATTCATACGTCGACTTCTAATATGTTTTCGCCGCCACTGACGTCGACTCTACCTTTCATCCGCTTTGATGCAGATCACACTTTCCGTCCCGATGCCGAGAGCGGCAGCTCCTTTCTTGATTGAAAAATGGCTCTGGAAGAAGACAGAGAAAAATCAAAAGAGAGCTCACGTTAAAAACATGTCGTTCCCGACACCACGTCACAGGGAGGGAGAAGGGACTTAAAGAAATATGTACTGTAATAATGATGGTAGTAGAAAGGTTTGTGGGCCTTTTGTTGTTGTTGCTTCGCAGCATCATTCAAATGACCTTTCTTGACCTTGTTTTTCACGCTCTGGAGATGAGGATCTGTCACGCCTGATGCCATGAAAACGGCCCAAATATCATTATAAGACACAGTGATGCAGTGACTCGTGGTGCCGTACGTGTTCCGACGTGAAGGCCACCAGTCTGGGAACGGATGACATTCCTTTCTCCTTCACCTCGGGGAACATCTTGAAGCGGGCCAGCAGCATGGCGTACATGTTGGAAATGGCTCCACCTGGAGGACACACGAAGGGGGCCGCAGCGTGAGTTTTTTTTGCCCCCCCCCCCCCAGTCTCGTGGGAAGGGACGCAGGGGATTGTGAGGTTAGAAAAAAACTAGCAGCGACGACGGTGTCACAGCCAATCGGAGTGTCCGGTTAAACGACTGCTCCCTCGTCGTGGGACAACCAGAAATCAACGGGAGAAATCACAGGTTTGACCGGGGGTTGAGGCGAAGAAAATGATGCTATGCTAATTGCCTTTGAAATTGTTTCCATCTATTTCATCAAAATGCAAATTGACACATTGCAGCGCGCACACACACGCACACACGTCTCACACACACACACACACGTCACACACACACACACACACACACACACACGTCACACACACGTCACACACACACACTTCACACGTCACACACACACACACACACGACAGACACACACACACGACACACACACACACACACGACACACACACGTCACACACACGTCAAACACACCAGGAGAGAAGATGCCGTCCCCTCGGCCCTCGGCCCAGCCGATGATCTCCCTCATCTTCTTCAGAGTGACGTATTCCAGCAGCACGAAGACGGGGGCCACCTCGTAGGTGAACCTGCGTCACACAAGGGGGGGGGGGGGGGGGGGGCGACGTCACGTGGTGCCAGGTTACACAAAAACACTCCATGACTCATCAACAAACAACCCTGGCCTTCATTTAACTTTTGTGCTTCAGGACATGTTCAGAGTTGGAATACATCCTGCAGAGGTTTAAAAAAAGAAACTATTTCATATTCTGGGAGGAAACAAGCTCGACATTTTCTGTGCTTAAAATGCACAAAGATCCTAAATAGCACAGATGCTTCTGAACACAATGTTCCAAGCGAGCACACAAACGTTTTAATAATCTTCTCCTCCGCAGCCGGCCTCAAATATGTTTTCATCATCTGCTGCATTAATAAAAGGACTGATTTTTTTTCCATTAGTACACGGTGTATTATTAGCTGCAGTCATGTGTTTCTGTTCAACACGGACGTTGATATGCAGTAGTGTGTCACAGTTGCCGAGGCCGACGCTGGCAGAGTTTATCACCCCCCCCTAAAAAAACACACACACACACCGAAATTAGCTTCAGATTAGTTTGAATTTAATTTCACAGTCAATTTTCTCAGCTTGAATTCCCCCCGGGAGGGAGAAGGGGGCGAGGGGGGATAAAAGGCAGAGGTGGGAGGGGGAGTGGAGGGAGGGAGGGGCTCTGCCTTTCATTTCACCTCCTTTTCATTTGCCCATGATTGAGGATGAAAAAGAAAAAAAAAAGCGGCTGCTATCAGCCGGTGCAGACGCAGAGCAGAGTGCACGCTACGCACGGAACCGGATATGGAATCACATTGTCATTATCACCATCATCGTCATGATGAGGCAGGCGGCGGCGGCGGCGTGTACTCACATGTTGGTGTTGGCGGTGGACGTGAGCCAATCGGCTGCCAGTCCGACCATGTCTAATCCTGTGGAGAGCTGATTGAAGTACCTGGGGTGGGCTGGAGGAAGAGGAGGCAGAGGGTGTGAGAGGTGTGTGTGTGTGTGTGAATCTTATCTGCGAGTGAAATATGCTTATTTTTAAAACTGTGTATTTGTGCTGAGTTTGCACAGGAGTCGTCATCTTGGAAAATTGAAAGCAGCGGCAGTGACGTTTAGAATCATCTTGAGGATTAATGGAAGGTGGTGGTGTGACGTGGGTCATGTAGGAATTTACCAAACCGACTTCATCCACCTTTGTCTTATAATAATTATATATAGAGAAGAGTATTTACATTATATATTTCCTTAAAATAGGTGATGTCCAAGTCTGATTCATGATGGTTAAACGCATTTATTCTATATTATAAACATGCAATATAATATTTGCCTATATCCCCCAGATTTTAACATCCAGGATCAGCATATGAACATTTAAAATGCGCAGATAAAATTAGTTAAATAATAATCATCAAACACTGATGATGCACAACTGCTGGTGTATAAACAGAAAATGACTATGATTACATAGTAAAACACAGTTGATATCATAGACTATTTCTTCATATGAGAGGATACGAATACTATACACCCATAAACGCTCAATTATCGTTGTATATTTTATCTTGATGGAATGATATTAAATACTCCTTATGAATGCCAAATCAGAGGGTTTTAATGTAATTAAAAATGTGATTATTGTGAGTGAAATTCATCCTGCGCTGTTGCTGTGAACTGTCCCATGAAGCCTGGTTATTATTATTATCATTATGATTATCATTATTATTAGCCTCTTATCTCCTTCTTGGTGAGCCAGATCCACTGCCTCATTTACTGGTCTGATGGTCACGAGGAGAATATCATTTATCAACCACGCCCCCTTTTTCAAAAGAAAAAGCAGATTATTTTCTGTTTGTTTCTTTGTCTCATTCTAATAATTAAAAACGTCAATATTCACCTCACAATCTTGCAACTCATCTTGTATTTCTTGTGGGTGAATTTTGCCAATTAGCGATATTTTCAGAACTGATTTGTTATTACATCATAGGACATTTTGAAGCACATGACATATTATTTTTTGAATATATATATATATTTACATATAGTAGTAAGATTTATTCTTCTTACACACGGAGGCCAGATTAGAGGCCTGCTCCAGCTCAAAGACGAAAAGATTGCAGCTTCAAAATAAAAAAAAATAAAAAAAGAAGGATGAGGATGGATTTGTGGATTTTCCTCTCATGCAAACCCAGAATGAAATATGTGTCTGCATGCATGATGCGGGCGAGAGGTGCAGCTACCTGTCTTGATGGCGTACTTGAGCGTGGCGCGGCAGCTGACCAGGATGTCGTCGAGCGTCGCCGGCTCGTGCTGCAGCTCCCAGTTGTTCTTCTGCAGCAGCTCGTTCGGGTAGTGGAAGTCGATCACCTTCGTGTCGCGGTCGAACGACTCCACGATGTAGGCGAGCAGGATGTCCACCACCTCCTGCAGGAAGGTCAGCGTCTTGCCGTCGCCGTCCATCGCAGGTAACAGGTCTGGGAAGTAAGAATGCAATAAATGGACTGAATCAGCAGCGGAGACATTTGGGGATTTTCCTCTGCCATGCACATGTGCACAGGCCTCTAAAATCGGATGCATTTGACCGTGAAATCATCCAACAGGCCTTAAACAGAAACATATGTATTTTTATTATTTTAATATACTATCCTATAATACTATATTTTTTTCTTTCTCCCTTCGCAAAGCTGCAGGTGCATTTCTGCTGAAGGTGACCCAGCCACCCCCCCCCCCCCGGAAAATCTGGTCTACCTCGCGTGCACAATCTTGCAATCTTATATTTTCCCTCCCCACGAGCTCATGTTCGGTCGGTTCATTATATTTCATTTCTAACTCGGGCCTAAAGCGTGTATTTTATTGCAGGTATAGGAGGGAATAAAAATATTTGATTCATTCAAATCAATGATATTTGCGAAATGCATTTGTTCTGACAGATGCTTTTCACTCATTTAAGAAGAAGAAGAAGAAGAACATGATGCATTGGTGTTTCATTTTGACGCTGGATAAATGACGCACATCCCTGCAGCAGGCATGGGCCACGCTTTGACGCACACGCACACACACACACACACACAGAGTTGTGAGTCCAGCTGTGCGGTGGGGTTGTGTGTGTGTGTGTGTACCTGTTGAATAGAGGTCGGAGTAGTCCACGGCCGCTTTGGTGCAGTTGCAGGATTTGTTGCAGCCGCAGTTGCCTGCGGTCGTCTGCGGCGGCTGCTCCTGCTCCTGCTGCTGCTGCTTGTCGGCCGCGTCGACGGGCTTCTCCACCTCCCCGACACTGAGCAGCGCTTTTTGCCAGACAACAAAACAGCATTGGAGATGAATATGAATGTGTTTATTTTGTTTATTTTTGTATTTGTATTTGTATCACCCTGTCAACAAGGGGCCGGGTGGTTAATGTAATGATGGAGATAACACACACATCACAACACCCTCGCAGCCTACCACATAATTTGGATCCAAATCCTCCGGGTAATTTCTGGGCCGCCGCTTGGCACCAAGCCCTGGCTGGAAGAGAGAGGAGGAGGAGGAGGGAAAACAATAAGGATGAGGCGGGTTCAGTCCAACTTTAAGATAAATGCAACAAAAAGCCTGAGGGCTGTTTGTGTGTGTGTGTGTGTGTGTGTGTGTAGATACAGCAGGCCTGTATTTGCACATGCACCGGTTTGAGACAATGCGCTGGAATCACAGCGCTGCGTCCGGATCCATCATCTGGGGGGTTTTGAAGACCGAGAGAGAGAAAAGAAAAAGGAGGAGGCATGCAACTCACGCGTACTGGGGCTCTGACTCTCGGCATTGTCTCCGCCGAGAGACCAGAATCCGTGTGATGCCATCGTCGTCGCGGGTAGTTAGGACGCACGCAGACCGACTGAGCCCATCCACACGCGTCAGAGCTTCTCCGCCGACCGCCGGGCAGTGCAGACGCGCATCCGACAGACGCGCTCCGATGGTTTGGAAAGACTCTAGAATCGAAAAAATAAAACGACTGTGTAGGGGGGGGAAACAATAAAAAAAAAGCACTCTTCTTTCTTTTCCGTATTTGGGATTTGTTGGCGTCCACAGGTGCACAGGGCACGAAGCGGCGTCTTCCTGTGGCGCAAATCCGCAAACACTCTGACTTCACCGGCGCAATCTCACCCGCGCGTCCACGCAGAGCGCAGCCCCCCCCCCTGTCTCCCCACTTCACAGGAGGAGAGAAAAGGGAAAAAAAGGAAAGATAGTCTGAGCAAGTTCAAGGTGCCAACAGTGAAATGCCTTTGATGGAAACGTAATAGTTTTTGGGTTTTTTTTAAAGCGCAAACCCAGGGGATGATGCAAAACGCGTCTCCCAGCTGCGGCTCCACGTATGTTAAAAAAAAAAGAAGAAAGAATTCACGTCACTGAAATAATCCCGTCGTGATTCTCCTCAGGTCACGATGATGACGAGCTGCGTTGTTGCGTCGTGGCTCCATGCGGCCACATCCCCAACACTCCCGTTGTCCCCCCCCTGCGCGCTCAGCTCACCCTCCACACATTCATACAACACAGACCGTCAACGCCGACTAAACTCATCTGGACCCAGCGCGCGGGGACCGGCTGCTGTGATTGCCCGCCTCCGGTGGTGGAGGAGGAGGAGGAGGAGGGGGGGGGGGGGGGGGGGCAGCGGGGATTGGAGACGCGCCTCAGACGCACAAAGTGCGCATGGCACGGGTCCCTCCTCTCTCTCTCCAGTTGTCAGCGCGTCACTCCACGTATCTTATTGCCCAGGGACCTATTTTACCCACTGTATGTCATGAACAATAATCCACATGCATATTACAAATATTCAGGTGTTTCAGCATTTTTCGAAAACAAACAATGCATATAAGCACTGATTTGTAGATTTGGATAAAGGCAACGAAAAGGAAACTGCCAATCAAAATAGTCTTATAACCTCATCGCTCGTTACCTTTTACAATCTGTCACCTTCTGCAGAGTTATTTTTCCTATTTTTATCGTTCATGCTGCATGAATGAGAGCGAACGCGGCCTCCAGGCGTCAGAACCTGTACACCGGGCCACATCTGTTCCGATTCATGCAGGCAAATCTCCAACAAGCGTCTAATGCCAAAGAGAAAAACGATCACAACGAACTGGCCCCTCTGGCAAAACCCATGACCTCTGTGTGTATATAGTGGACTTCTAGAGTCAAATCTTCCATCTGAATTAATATGTCTTGTGTGGACTTCATTTTCTGTAAGTAGAACAAGATTTGGGGATTTGTGAGAGCAATGCACTCATTCGTCCATATGCCTGCTACTCAGGGTCGTGGGCGACACTGGATCATATCCCAGTTGTTCCCTCCTTGTCGTTGGTGTTTGCAGTTTGTGTGTGAGCGTGTGCAGTCTGCACGTTTGTCGAGGTTTCACCGACGCCCCCTCTGGGAGGTTTTCTCCTTTTTAAAATGTCACACAAAAAGGTCAAAGTTTGAATCCGAAGAAAGAAAAATGTGAAAGAGACGACGTCACGAAGAGGAATTTACTCGCTTGGTTTGATCAACTGCTCCAGTTTGCTCCGTCTGACGATGACGAAATGTTTTCACTCAGAATGGGCACCGCTGTTTAAGAAAAATATATGAGATAAATGAGACATGAGGAATTTGTTGATATTTTAATTTTTTTAATGGACAAAGCAGATGATTACAGCAGAGAGACGAATGTACATTTCTTTAAAACAAGACAACACTGACGACGATTCTCCAAAGATACATTCATCAAATCCCTGTAAGAGCATGACCAGCGTATTTACAATAACCTTTTGACATAATGAATTTACATCCGGCGTTTCAATGGATATGGACGACCGCAAACACAATATTTGACAAGCCGGGGAAAAGATTCAAAGTCTAGTTTACAAATAACATGAATTAAACTGTCAAGATCAATTTTTTCAATTATTTACATTTACCTTAAAAACCTCTTGTTTTCAAGTGGTGGTGACTTATAATAAGTGCAGTCCGTTCAAAAAGGCTTTTTAAAGAAGCTGCGATGATACGTTACCACGTGTGGTGAACGATGCGTCGGACTTTGCGACTCAAATATGTCACGATATTTGATAAAACATTCAGTCCTCGGGTCAGTACCGTTTGATGAGCTTTCGTCTCTGCGAGGTCTTCCTCAGCAGATGCCTGAAGTCGTACGGGTTGTCCTCGGTCCGACTCTCCACGGAGAGCATCCTGGGAACCGAGCGCCTGTCGGCGCATCACGGGAGAGAACAGGGACATTTACTATCACTACAAAAGACTGAGAAAAGTTAAAAGACAAAAAACAGAACCAGAGGGAGACGTGAAACAAAGAGAAGGAGAACGGAGATGAACAGATTCATGGTGAAGATGATTGTACCTGTTGTCTTTGGCAGGTTTGGGAGGTTCTGGTTCGGTGACGGCTCTCTCTCGGGCCTGTCTACTGGCAGCATCTGGTCGATGCTCTGCAGGTTCCATCATGTCCTCTGTGGACCGCCTCCTCTCCGAGGACCGCCTCCCCTCCGTGGACAGCCTCCCCTCCGTGGACAGCCTCCCCTCCGTGGACAGCCTCCCCTCCGTGGACAGCCTCCCCTCCGTGGACAGCCTCCCCTCCGTGGACAGCCTCCCCTCCGTGGACAGCCTCCCCTCTTCCACGCTGCTGCTGCTTTGTGATGTTTCCTCCGTGGACATGGAGGGTTCAGACCTGCTCGTGCACAGGCTTCGGTAGTAGTGGTCGTCTACATCCAGCAACTTCCCTGGACTAAAGCACAAACAGATGAGATGGATGGATGGATGTTGGATGTTCAATTTACAACCCCCTTTGTAGCCGTTTACCTACAGACCAGGTTCATGTCTGTATCCTGTACGAGTATGAACATGATGACTTAAATCTGTTTTAATCATAGAGAGGTTAGATGTGTCAGTCTGCAGGTGTCTGCCCACCAGACTGTATAATATAATCGGCCCCCAGCCGCCCCCTCTCAGCTGTAGAGCTGCTGTTCGGAAGCTGGACCTTTCGCTCTGACCTCCGTGTGCACGTGGCGATCAACGAGCATCACACATTGGAAATCTGTCTGTTCACGATTACAGGGCCGCAACGTCCAACAACAAAAGTGAGGATCCCACAACACGGGGATGACTCTGGTCCACACTGAAATCTACTGAACTGTTAGACGGAAAGCCAAATTTGTGGTTTCCAGAGGATGAGTACGACTTTCTTTGTCCGTCTCTGTAACGGCAAACAAAAGTCTAACTGCAAAAAGAGTTAACTTTGATGATCATACACAGTGATCATCAAAGTTAACTACAGTATTTGTCCATACTGTATGATATAAGTATGGATTTGGTACACAGCTTTAGTCTTTTACTGTATTTTATAGCTTTTATTTTTTTAGGTTTACAATCTGCAGTCGCCCTTTTTTTAAATCTTGTCTGTTTAGCTGCGGTTCAGCCCTCAGGAGAACTGTCCCGCCCCGCGGACACTGAGGCCGAAACGAGGAAGGTTCATCCCCGGTTCACTGCTCCTGCTAACTACCTTCCTCTTATTTTGTTTTTTCCAACAAGCTGCTGTGGCCGCCACTGGAAAAAAATAAAAGAACGACTTTGAACTTCTCATTGCCGGCCAAGTACAAAAGTCTTCATCCCCGAATCTCTATCGATATCGCCGCTTAAAATTTAGACATCACTCTTCCCCTCCCCATTTCTCCTTCCATAAACGTCCTCACTCCCACTTAACCACCATTACCTCCGTCTTCTCTACGGTTGTTCGCTCCTCTCTACACGCCCACGCGTCTCCCTCCCGTCGTCGTCGTCGTCCTCCCTCTGCTGTCACCCTCGGCCGGAGAGGCCATCTTTCCTGCCGACCTTCTCGTCCTTAATGATGCATGTAAACGGCTCCGGTCCGTCGCTGGCCTTATTTATCCGCTAACAAATTATTACCCTGGATGTTTGGCGCTTTGTTGGGACTGCGTGTATGTGTGCGTGTATGTGTGTGTGCGTGTGCGTGTGCGTGTGCGTGTGTGAGTATACATCAAGGTATATCCGTGTTGCGTCTGCAGAGACTGTCGTGATGAAGCACCCCGGCCTATCGGCCTATCCACTGGTGGGTGGCTCTCTCTCACCTTGTGGCCTCGACGGCACATCCACATGCACGCGTACAGTGCACGCACTTCCCCCCCCCCCCCGCCCGCTTTTTAAAATCATACACTGAAACACCGGCACACAAAGCATTAAGTTTCATTGAGCATATTCGGCCGATGCACAGTATCGGCGGTGGAAGATGATGAGGCCGGTTAATTTTGGCTGCGGAATGTGTGTAATGCCGCAGATCATTAAGTCTGGAACCCGGACGTCGTCCTTATGTTGTGGGCTGCAGTCATTGCTCTGGACCGACCGGCAGCAGGGCAGCGGGCCAGCCTCTTAAAAACACAGCACAGTGATCGGTCATTCAAATTAGGGTTTTAAATAGGAACCGAACACTCACTCCTCTTTCCTGGGCTTGCGTTTGTCATCCTGGACGGACCGCTGTGTGCGCAGAGAGACAGAGGACACGTTACTACACGTCAGACATCACTCATCACTCACTTCGCTCTCACGACCCCCCCCCCCCCCCCCAAAGAGTTATCAAATCTTTAATATCACATGCTTTTCTGATATTTTCAGATAATATCTCTCCAATACACGTGATCACATCTGTAATGGATTGATCAAGTTATAAATTTAAAATGTTTTTTTTTTTACATTTTTCTTAATTGTCAGTTTTCTCGATAAAACGGTTGCTTCTTTTTTTCTTTTTACAAATGATAAATGTCTACTGCTTATTATTGATTCAGGAAATTATTGATAAGATGCATTATGTTTACAGTATATAACTAAACAGAAGTCTCTTCACGCTGAGCAATTGTTCGCTGAAAGGATGAAACACACAAACATTTACACCAGGAGAAAGTAAATTAAAAAAAAAAAGGAACTGCTTTTAACAGAAAAGAAAAATTGCTCAACAAACTCAGGAAGATACTTTTTCAGTCAACTTGGTAATAGGCCACATTCTATGACGTTGGACGACAGTAAAGAGTACAAGAGAAAGGAAAAAAAAAAAAAATCAATGGAGCATTATGAAAACCAATACTGGAAAACTGGAATCTGGAATCGTTCTCAGAATCTCACTCACGTGAATCAGGTTGTAGTAGGTGGAGTCCTCCGGTGTGTTCAGGGTCTTCGGCTTCTGCGTCCTGCGGGGCGTCCGTGACAACCTCTTCTCCGCTGAAAAGGTGGAAGTGGTAGATTGTGTTGGTTGTACCGAGCAGTTCAAATATAAACATCTTCGTCTTGACCCATGTTGACCCTCAACCCGCTTCTTCTCATTCCCTACATTTCCCAGAATGCCACTGAACAGCTTATCAGAGGCGTGAATGTTAGTCAGGTTGTTTTTTTTTTGTAATTAAATGAGATTTAAAGGTCATAAGAGGTGAGAAAAGAAAAAACTGATAACAACACATTGGGGGGGACATGATAGAGCGGATATGGATATTATGAGCTAATGACAACTAATTGATAAACAGAGCCAAACAGACAAAGACAAAAAAATAAATGGATGAATAAAACATAAACTGCATGTGTATACAGAGTGTATGTATATATATATATATATATATTTACACATATACCCATTTATAATGAAAGACGATAAGAAAAAGGAAGAAAGTGTGGTCTGTTGTGTAGGATTTCTTTGTGTTTCTGTGCATCAGTGTGAATGTGTGTAACAGTCGACCTGGGGGGTTGATTTTTAGAGTTCGAGGGTGCATAATATTAATAGTGATATAATAATAATAATAATTATAACTATATTAAAAAGAAAGAAAAGGAATCTGTGTTTTTAGACTATAATTAGATTCTGGTCATTTCGTGCGGCTGATGCCGAACATCATTTGGCTGGAGAGTCGGTGGAATCGATGGCAGACTGGATTATTACAGTGACCCGAGTGCGAACTGACATCGCGCCGCACTCTGACTCTGCTGTGCACATCGAGCTGCCCCCTCCGCACACGACGCAGTTTAACCCCGAGGCCTTCGGGCCGCTTTGAATTTTCCGACGGAGACGACATGAAAAACATGTGACGCCGACACAAAGTGTTGCCCGACCACGGCGATGATCCAGGTTCGGGTTCCCAGCGTTGGTATCGAACGTTAAAGTGGGAGGAGAGTGTTTGTGACCAGCTCGGCATATTGCATTTGTCATGATTTTGATATACTGTACTGTAAGAAGATCTTTCATCTAAAGTTGCTGCAATCATAGAAATATATTACAATGACCTTTTGCCTGTTGCTTATTATTAATCACTTTTCATGCCAGGGGGGTGTGAAACACGTGGCAAAAACAATCCATCGCGTCGAGGTGAAAAGTTTCTGATGTTATTGAACAACTCAAAAGGTCACTTCTGTGTCGCTCGAACGAGTGAAACCACCGTCACACACACGCCGCTCATTAATTCAGGCCGTAATTGTTGGAAAGCGCTCGCTCACGAAACGTGATTAACATTTGACGACCTTTGCCGTGAAGAACATTGTGACTGGCGTCCCCTCTGCGCTCGCCGTCTGCGTCACAAATGATTCTGATGAGGTGTATTGTGTCGGGTGGAATGCGCGAGGACAGCTCGGGACGGAGGAGCGACCGAGTGGGGCTGAGAAGCACAGTTTTGCTGTAGCCCCCCCCCCCCCCGGAAGTAACCCAGATAATTCATTCTGCTTTCACCTCGGGCGACGGTGCCGTGCTGGAGAAAAGCCTGCAAAGGGCAAACATGCCCGTGTTTGAAGACGACTGTGAGCTGCAGGAAACCTCCATGTTGAACATACGTGTGTTTAAAATGTTCCAAGAGTTTGTCATAAAAACAAAGTCGACTGAAATTGCAAAAACATAGACGCACACATCTGAAGGGAAGCAGATGGCGTTAGCTTTGGATAGAGCCAGGCTAATTTGTTTCCCTCCGTTTTCCATGTTTTTTTTTTAATGCTAAGCTAAGCTAAGCTAACCGCATGGGGGCTCTCACATCATATTTACCAAATGGACATGAGAATGGTATCAATACTTTCATCGAAATCTTGACCAGAAAGCAAATAAGCCCATTTCCCACAATCTTCAACGAGCTAACGCTGTTTTGCAGAACACGACTATAGGTCTGTTCTGCAAAAGCATCAATTCGTGAATCATTTTCCGCGCCAACATTTTCCTACAAATGTGTGTAGATGGTAATTACATACATGTACGGTTAAGGTTAGGAAAAGATCATGTTGAGGGACAATAAACAATATTTAGGTTAAAGTCGCGTCATTTTCGTAAAGAGGAAATGTCACAAACTCCCTTTTAAGGGGAAAAAGTTGAAGATCTTTCACTTTGCAGGCTTTTCTCTGCTAGCGGTACTGTTACATAACAATTCAGCTCAGTACGGTCGCCTCATTATGATTCATTAATGGGAAATTAAAGGAAATTCAAGTTGTCTTTATCAGAATCAGAATTTCAAAATAGTCAAAAATGTCACTTGACTTCCTGTATCCTACAGTCAGCTTACAAATGCCACTAAAGATCCAATAAAATGCGGATTGATGATGATGGCACGCAATAAAAGGCAATCATCGGCGTCGTCACATTATTTCAATGTTTCATAAAGACTCTCGAACCTACGGCGACGACGGCGACGGTGACATTTCACCTGACATCTCCGTTATTGCCGAGGCGGTGAACTTTCAATTTGCTGCCCTTCCTCCCAAAAGTAATTACAGCCGTCGTCGCCACCGTGCAAATCACATTTGACGTTCGATGACACATCGGCTGGTGGAAGAGATGCGCTTCGGGTTTTTGGCTCTCGACTTTGCGAAGGTTTCTCAACATGGGTCAAAGCCGGACCAGAGTCCCGTCTTTTTCTTTTTTTAGCGAAGCAGGACATGACTCTGTTGCACTCTTCACGGCCCCGTGTGGCTGACTGTACCTGGATTTTTCATTCAGCTCCACGTCTGTGAAAAAACACCCTCGGAGCAGCAAAAATCAACACGAGGTGCGCGGACTGAAAAGAATTATCGACTTCCTCCTCAGACAGGCAGCCCCATCTTTCTAAATTATCTGATGGTTCGGGGTTTTTTTCAAAAGCAGAAACCAATAAGTGCACATTAACGGCAGATTAATCCATGCCCGACGTTAGGCATTACATACTTATCGTTCCATGATCAAACCCTTTTTCGCAGGGCCAGATAAATCTCGCTTATCTTACTTGATAGGTGAGTCTCGGCAGCGTAGCCGTTGATTGCTTTCCCCCTCACAAACATGCCGTTGTTCTCGGGGTTTGACTGATGGGCCTGGATGATCTCGTTCAACTTCTGCTGCAGGGTGACGAAGTCCTGAGAAGTCTTTGCGATCTGTCGGGGGGGGGGGGGGGGGGAGAGAGGTTGAACGAGAGGTGACGCGCGGACGGATTTAAAAGTTGAAGAGCTAAATGAGGTTTTTATAAAAAGGTCATTTACCTGTTTTGAGAAGTTCTGAAGTTTCTCGGCCTCCCTCCGTGCAGTTTGCTTGTTGGCCTCCAGGTTCTTCCGCTCCTTGTAGCCTCTGAAGTTACTCTGGATCTTCACCGCAGCCTGTTCCTCCTCCTGTCGTTCCTTTTCAATATCGGTCTCCTCTCTACGTTCAAGCAACACATCAGTAACATCCAGGGCGACCTCCTCTTCCTCCTCCTCCTCCTCTTTATTATTTTCCTCTTCTTCCTCATTGGCGGCGTCTTCCTTCGCTCTCCTCTGTTCTTCCCTCTCTGCTTTGAGTTTCTTTCGGTCACGGTGGCCTCTGAAGTTACTTTGAAGGACAGTTGCAGCCTTCTCCTCGTCCGGTCCATCCAGGTTCTCCGCAGATGGATCCAGTTTGGATTCTGGCTCTTCTCCTTCTTTTGAAGGTTCGAGTGTAGCCTCTTTCTTCTTCCTCTTGTTAGGGATCTTTCCCTCCTCCTCGAGTCGCTTGCGCTCCTTGTGGCCGCGGAAGTTACTCTGAAGCACCACAGCTGCTTTGGCCTCGTCCGGCTCCTCCGACTCGACGTCGCTCGAAGAAGCTTGGACGTCTTCTCGAGCTCCCGGCGGCTCCTCGTCATCTCCTCCCTCCGTTCCCTCGCTGCAGGTTTCCTCTGTCGGTGTTGGGACTTCTCCAACTTCGTCCTCGGCCGCAGGCGCTGCTCCTTCATCGGTCAAGCTTTCTCTCGGTTTCTTGGCTGGGATCTTGCCTTCTTCCTGCAGCCGCCTCCTCTCTTTGTGACCTCGGAAATTACTCTGGAGAACAGTGGCGGCCTTGGCTTCCTCCTCTAGGCGGACAGCCTCCTCCTGTCCGTTCTCCCTCTTCCTGTCCTCTCCCTGCCCTTCTCTTTGGGCATCCGCTGCTGTTGCGTCCACAATCACCAACACATCCGCTACATCTATGTGTTCCTCGTCTTCTTCTGGCACCTGCGTATGATCGCTGTCATAATTTTCCTCTGCTTCATACGTACTCTCTTCGTCCTCGTCGTTCTCCTCCTGTTTGTCACCAGTCTTCTGCCCTTGGACTTTAGCAGTAGGCTCTTGCGCACCTTTTACCCGTTCCTCCTCCGCCGCCGTGTTCGGCGGAAGCTCTGGCTCGGACCCAGCCGTCGTCTTGTTCCTCTCCTTAAACTTCTTCCTCTCCTTGTAGCCCCTGTAGTTGCTCTGGAGAACCACGGCAGCTTTAGTTTCCTCCTCCGCTTGTTCCTCCTTTTCTTTAAGCGCCTTCTCTGCTTTCTCTTTGGCATCCCTAAAGAGAAAATGATCACATCCTTGTCAAAAACGAATGAAACATCTTTTGTTTAGGGACCTATCTTGTGAATCTTGTGTTTCTCTCACCGTTTTCTTTTGAAGCTTTTCCTTTCCTTGTGCCCCCTGTAGCGGGCCTGGATCTTGGTTGCAGCCTTGTTCTTTTCATCTACCAACTCCTTGTATTTCTTTTTTGCTAGATAGCCCCTGCAAACTGAAGGGGAAGACCAGCACAACATAAACCAATATATATATATTTTTTTAAAAGCTTTTATTTTTTAAGGATGAATCATTCCATCTCAAATTGTTCTCACCAGCCTGAAACCGGACGACGAAGGCCTCAAACTTTGCTTTGCTTTTGTCGCCGGCGACCCTCTTCCGAACTTTCTGACCCCTGTAGGCTGGAGAAGAAAGTATGAATAAGCACGACTGCTCCTTGGCTCACTCGTAAGCCGGGGGGCGCTGACAAGAGAGTAACAGATTACTGACCTGACTGCAGCACTAGAGCGCTCTGCTCTCGCTCTTTTATTGTCCGCCGGTAGCGCTTGGCTCCCAGCCAGCCTCGGACGTACGCCTGGAGCAGAACGAGTCGTTGCGTGGTCTGCTGCACCATCAGATTCAGATGTTCAACGTGGTAGTACTTAAGGAAAACCTGCGAGCCAAGACACAACCACTTGATTGATCGCCGCCATTAAATCAATTTATAAGAATACATTTTAAAATGCACAAGCAAGAAGCCCCTTCCACTAAGGTGGCGTCTGTGTGCAACATGAAGTTTGGATTTGGCTTCAGGATCTTTAAACAAGGTCTTTTCTTCTCTAGATTTAACTAAACTCGGCATCTAGTTTGAATGAGAAAATAAATGTCAGGAAAGAAATACGCAGCTGAGTTGTATTATGGGAAAATGTAATATCCGGCATTAATGGAGCTTTGTCCATTCTGAAGATTCAAGGTCACGACCTCTCAAACTCTGCCGCCTCCATTTAAACTTATTGGTTTCCTCCGAGTACCCAAAATTTTATGGAAGTGGAATGCTACTATACCAGGCGGCTGCACAAGATGCTGTAAGTTGAGATGGGTATTTATCAGCTGTTAATTAAGTTATCAGTCATCACTGATGAAACGTACCTTCGTCTTCCCCATTGCCCAGTTCTCCAGCTTGGCCTTCTCCAGTATGGTGGCACAGGTTTCTGGAGTCACAGCTGGTTCCTTATCGGCATGGAACGCCACAATGTAGTACCTGTAACAATCAGTATAATCAACTGGATGTATATATATGTGTGCGTTTCTAAATTGATTAACATAATTTTAATCAGCAGTTTTCCTTTCTTTGTATTGGACCTGGAGTGTTAGTGAGGAGCTGCTGACCTCTTCAGGAAGTTGGCGAACAGGATGCGGTGGGAGTAGCCCTGCCGCCGGATCTTGGCGGTCTCCAGAACCCCGGTGTACCGCAGCTGCACCAGAACCTTCTCGCGGTCGAACTTGTTGGCCTGGCGATCGTTGTTGGGTTTGATGCAGCGCACAAAGTGGGGCTGCCCCGCCACCATCTTGGACAGCAGGTCCATCAGGGAGTACTACAGAGAGGACGAGAGGAGGGGAACCATCGGCAAGACATCTTTGCAATATGACAGATGATTCAAGCGAAGTAACAAGGAGCTTTTCTTACCCTGAAGTAGGAAGCCACTGTCTGTGTTCTCATGTTGGTGGTTTCTCTCGGGTGGTACGGCACGTCTCCTTGATCGCCCGTCTGTAAAAAACAAACATGAAACATGTCATGAAGCCAAATAAATCATTCTGTGCTCGGGGATTAGTCTTCTCTCTACACTACTAATGTCTTTAGATTTAGATTCGGATAGAGTGCACCAATATTAATGAAGACACTGAACTACAGTTAATGTAAAGTATTAGCAACGGCGGCAGCTGCAGCCCACCTGTAGATTGATTCAAATATTTTTTTTTAAACTCATAATGAAAAACATATACGCTTTCTTTTTTTAATCTTTCGTTTTTTGAAAAATCACCAATCACCGTTTGCACTCTGTCATCAAGAGGCTCATCGAGAAAGCTTTTTTTTTCAGGCGCAAGCTTTATTTCCCGAGCAGGCTGCAAAAGAGACGCCTAAAATGGATAAAACAAAAAAAATAAGTGCCAAATCAAGAGTGTGGTCTGCATAAATACACCTTGTCTTATTCTCACTTACAAATCAGACATATTTCAGAAGTTACAATGCCAAAAAAATGGTGTTTACTCAAACTCACAGGACTATGCTAACACAGACTGCCACAACAACGTGAATATAATAAATCAAGTATTAAACGGCTTTCAGCCTCTATTTGGTATCAAGCTCTAGATCTAATTCTGGGAGGGGGGGGGGGGGGGCACCTTCATAGCAAACCATCATCCTTGTACTGTCTGTAGCTTCTTCAGATCCGAAGCCTTTTGATGAGCCCTTTGTCTCGTATGCAGATAAATGGAAATACATTCGAGAACTCAAACACAGTTTCATCTTGAATGAAGCCGCTGCCGATCGCTCGTAGGCGAGCAAATTGCCCCGAGGCCTCGACATAGTCGCACGGCAACCGCGTACTTCCACGTTGTGAATTAATCTACTGAAGAGAAGTCGTGTAATTAATTCGCCAGGAGTTCTTTTGAATTGACCATTGGGCAACTGACAGAGACGGACATACGGGATGAGTTGAATGCAAAATTTAAAGTTTGGATACTTTCTTAAGCAATTTTGGAGAAAGAAAAAAAGCGTTTTGGAGTTTGGTTACAGGGATGAGGCAACACAGCATAAGGTCCTTTGCGCAGGAGACTTATTAAAGATGTGGATGATGTTTAGTCTTTTAGCGTTTTTACACACATAGAAATTTTACGCAGTGTACATATAAGGAGTTAGCTGCAACTGGTTCTAATAGAAACACCGGCGTCTGCATTCTACAGCTCTACAGTGAGTGCGGGCGGACGAAATTGGTAAAATGACACGAAAAACACTGAAGCACAAAACAAACCACGTGGGAATTGTAGATTACCTCAGTGAAACAAAACGAACTGTATAAGGTTAGCACTCCCATCTTTTATGGCAGAAGAGAGAAAAAACAGAGAGAGGGAGAGAGAGAGAAAGGTAAGGGAATGAATTGTGACGCGAGTGCAGCTCTTGGCTCTGCTGGTGACAATGAAGACATGGGTGAAAAAAAAGAAAGTAAAAAGAATCAATCGGACAACGTTCCAGGGGGAAGTTCTTCAGGTGGGAGACGATACAGCGGTAACACGGACGGGGCTGTATACTGTCAGTACCTTGGCGAAGTTGATGGTGCGCGTCGGGGTCCGCGAACTGCGCATTGTGTTTATGCCTTTGCCCTTGGTGAACGCAAGGTTGCCTGCCAAAGAAAACAAAGAGAAGATGAGGGTCAGTGCGAAACTGCCCTCAACGGGGGGGGGGGTGGACTCAATCATACATCCAGGAATCACCTAAAGAAACTGACATCGGCGTAGTTGACTCGTCTCTCCTTTCAATGGGAGTTACAGTTGATCGGGTCAGTGAGAAACAACGGCGCGCTGTCGCGAAAACGCCAAACACTCAATACGACTTGAAAGTGTGATTATGTGATTATTGGCTTTGCGGTTTGATTTCCCGGGAGCTGGCACCCTGCTCTGCCACGGAAGGAAGGAAGCCAGAACCGGCTTAGTACCACAAACGTCCTTGCAGGCAAGAGGGGGGAGAGTGTAACAATAGCCCGTTGTTTCACTTCGAGCGCGCATTTAGTGCAGCTTATATATAAACGAAACAACTGTTCAGTCAAAAAGGTTGGCAGCAAACAACCCTCAAGCCGGCGTTCCTCTTTACCCGTTTTGGTGAGGGGATGGGTGACGAGTTTACGAACGAGCTCGTTCTCCGACGACCTCAGCAGCAGGACGATGTCGGCCGGAAGTGTGTCCCGGTTCTTGGCCAAGAAGCCTGCAGCGTTGTAAATCACCTTGAGGATCGGCGGAGAGGGGAGAGAAAAAATGACCAGAGGCCTGACACATGTTGACCAGCTTAAAGGAAATCTTGTGTCAATGAATTACCTTTCCAGCATAGTGGTGAATCCCAAAGCCAAGGTCAACCCTCTTTGGCCTCCAGAAGCATTTGGTCTTGAGATTATCTTCAAATTTCTCTAGAATACCAAGTTTGCACGTGAGTAAATTATCCTCTCAACCGACCGTCCCACAACTCTTTAGCCACATGAAACTGGCGGTACCCTCTAAAGATAATAATAATTCTCTTTTTTGAGCCCCACCTCCATTTTGGTCAAAGAATGTGACTACTTCAAATCTCTCCCCATTCTTCAAAATGGTGGTACTTTCGATCAGGGAGCTCAGATTTCCCTCCTGCAAGCGACTGACCTACGAGCGTCTGGTCGGTGGCCTGCGGGAAGCGACTCTCCTCGTCCAGCAGCGACAGCATCCCCATGGGCTTCTGCAGGAACAGATCCAGGAGCGGCCGGTTGTCCTCGTACTCGATCATCCGAGCGTCCACCTCCTCATTCAGGTACTCGTCCTGCACAGACATTGCAGACACCTCCGTCACAATCTTGGCTCTCCAAGAAAGGAAAGAATACCTTTTTAGTTTTATTTTTTTTTAATTCAGGTAATATCCTGGATTTACATTTTATGTTTTAGGCCTAAATACTGTGCAACGTTTGGTGTAAACATGATTTCCTGACTTCTTCCTTCATTCTTCACCTCATATCAGACCATAATCTTGTCCGGGGGGGGGCGTAAAGTCTTTACTGTATACTGAGCTAACCTGATCACATCAGGTTGACTGACCATCAGGGCTCACTGCAAGAATGACTCAGCAACATTGAGTCTTTTCCATTCCGGGAAGAAGAAAAAAAAAGGGGAACAAACAGCGTCGAATCAACGTTGCTTATTATAGCGGGAAATGCACAATGTGAAGTGAACGAACCACATCAGTGAATCTGTAGGGATGGAGATGGATCGGGACAATATATATATATATATATGACTGCGTGTATGGCAACGTATAGATAAGGGAGAACAGTATAAAATAATGTTGCCATTAATCTGCTTTATTTTACTCTGGAGTCAAAAGTTTGGGGACGCTTATTAATCTCATGGCACATTACAGTTCCCTTATGCTCTTATATATGTTGGCAGTATAGGACAAATATAGTTCTGGGCCTGGTGCCAACAATACCCCAGAGTGAGTTTAGGTCCAAATGCTAACTGTCTCCAACTCCTAATTGACCCCTTGTTTGGATGATTTATTGCTCCTCTCCACGGGTGAGACCAAATCATTTAACATTAGCAAACCGCTCTATGTCCTCCCCCTCAAGGCAACGCACCCGCGAGACCGCAAAAAAAGAAAACCCCTCATTCCCCCCCATATATGAAAGACATCAGCATATTTCTCACCCTTGCCATCTGTTAAAACACAAGCCGGTGACAAATGATGACAATGTTATCTCCATTTAGATGGAAATGAGGTGGTGCCAAGGTGAAAGAAATGCACACAAAGTGCGTCGCAGGAAGGGGAATTCGAGCCCTGGGAAGGTGTTCTGTGATTGCAGCGATGGGGACAGAGGAGACTCACCTGTTCCCAAGCGAATATGTGCTGGTTGAAGTAGAACTGGATCTGCTCGTTGGCGATGTTGATGCAGAGCTGCTCGAAAGAGTTCCTCTTGAAGTTCTCGAAGCCGAAGATGTCCAAGATGCCGATGTTCAGGCCCTTGTCGTCTTCTCTGGAGGTGAGAAGAAGGATGGAATACATACGTTCTAAATCATAAATCGCTCCATCACAATGGTCCCCACTTCTGGGGCCTTGCTGAAACGGAAGCAATGTCTCGTTACGGCCTCTTGTCCGACATCTACGGCTAGTCACCAGACACTTCACGTCATTTTCACCTCTCAGATTGATCCGCTGAAATATTTTTTAAACGACGCGAGGCATTAAAACTTTGTGAGATTGCCCTCATTCTGCGGAAAACACACACACACACCGTCATCATCACACTCTCGGCTCCTGATCTCACCCTAGGTGGCTGTCGGGCCGCAGCAGCGAGTTGATGCGGTTGACGATCCAGCTGAAGAGGCGGCCGTAGAGGGCCTTGCCCATGGCGTCCCGCACCTCCGCCGCCTTTTCCACCGTGTTGGGCCTGACGATGGTCTCCCCCCGGGCCACGACGCAGTGGGAGGTCAGGGCTTCCTGGAGCTCGTCTGAGCGGATCCGCAGCAGCGAGGACACTGCGGGGACACGAGATGAGGGATGGGACGGAAGTTAAAGGTTTCAAAGAAGTACATTCAGACTCAGAAATAAAGGTGATGCTTCTGGGTTCACATTAAAATAAGTGACTAAGAACATTAGTGTCCCTGCTCATGGATTAAAATAATGACAATCACCTAGACAGCTTTGTAAATTACCAGTCAGAACAACATGTTTAAATTTAGAAAAATCTAAAGCTGGAGGAAAATCACGTCCTGTGAAATCCAACCACTGCAGATGTATGTTTGGTAATGGATGTCCCTGTGATTCCGCAGTCTGCACTGATGGATAATTTATTTCAGAACAATAGTTTCCTATATTTAGCTCCACCTGGAGCTCTCTGCAGAGTTAATGGAAAAGGAGCAGGAGATAGAGGAAGGGAAGTGTGTGTGTGTGTGTGTGGGGGGGGGCTTGAGAGTCATGTTTGGTTTTACGTCATCACATACTCGCTCTCTCTCTCCTCTCACCGTTCTCCAGGACAGAAATGTTGGAGATGTTGCTCTTGTCCGTCTGATGCTCCGAGGCAACCGGACAGAACTCGATGTCTCCAGAGTTGAGCACGGCAGCCAGGGTGCTGTACACACTGCCCAGCTCCTGCACACACGATAGAGACACTGGAGAAAACGGACGGAAGACCCCGCCGCCCCCGAATCCCATGTTCTGACCTTTGAAAGATTTTGCAGCGGTTCTGAATTTCTTTCATCCAAATTTGGGACTTATTGTAACATGATTGGGTACCGACATTTGTGAGCACAAAGACGTACAACTCACTTCCTAATGAATAGTCATGATGAGGCATTGAAGGTGTCATGTGGAGGCAAAGGTGTTCGGCTGACCAACGTACAATATGTGCACTATTTCAGTTGAAAGCTGCTGATTAATAGCTCAAATTTCATGCTTTAACCTCCAAAACCACCTGCCATAACATCATCAGTTATTTGGGGTATTATTAGTATTCCCAAATTATGCTTTTTGACATTTTTTCCAATCGCAGTTTGAAAACTGGAACATAGCAGAACATTGCATTTGAATTGACTGACCAAATGTCCTTTCTGCGCAGAGAATATCTTCTAATTTATCGTCGGTTGTCACATGACATGTGCTACCATGAGCAGTGTTTGACTCTATGAAAAAAATTTAGCACCATTCAGAGATAAAAAAGGAAAAATGTCATCGCTAAGCACCAACGATATCAACAAAATTAAGATTTTTGGGGGGGATTATAGAAATAAAAGTACACGATTCACCCGTCGTTCAGTGAGTGTGACAGTCCTAGCACATGCTAAAATAAAAAAAAGACAGGAAAAAAAACCAACTCTTCTCCTTTGTGCCTCACAACGGCGTCAAAATAGATCAAATGCCTCAAAGGCAATCTTCATACACACATTCTGTGATTTCACGCGAGCCAGGAGGACGTCGCACTGTAGGGAAAGGCGGCTGCTCCTCCAGCAGTGCCAAGCGACTACGGGATAAGTGCTATTGACGTGCAGATCCCAGAGGCAATCAGTTCTTTGGGCCTCGTTAGTCCTCACAATGCCAACAGCTGACTGCCTCCGTGTGCCCGTGGCTTCATTCTCCACAATAGGCCATATAGTGCACCTTTATGAACTGACTGTACACCTGTTTCAAAGCTCATTCTATGCCCCTTTTTTCCCCCCAGAGCTCACCGATTAGAATACTGGTTGTACACACACTTTGATTGGTTACAGATGTGTGAGCGTGTGTCCTTATGGATGGGTGTCAGGGTGGAGGTTGTGCTTTCATTGTGGCCGAGCCAATGTCAGCCGTTTCTCCCAGTAAATCAACGCGCTGGCTCGTACAGTACCTCCAGGGTGAATCCAATGACTTTGAAGCACTGCTCCACCGCGTCAAACTGCTCCTTGTAGAAGGTGTTGCTCACTATGTCGGGCCCTAATTTAATGTGCTCGTTACACAGATACCTGCGGTACAAAGGGGGGAAGCAGAAGATCAGGGCTGTAGGGGGTTGGTACTGACACGGGGCGCTTTGCCGTGCGAGCGGGGAATAGCAGTGATGCAGACGAGGGGTGGCCGGGAAGTGTCAAACCTACTTAGGTGTTTTGCTGTCGGAGAGCTTGTAGTGGGCTAGTTTCTTCCTGTCAGCCAGGCCGGCGTAAATGTAGTAGAAGATGTGGAAGTTCCTCTCCCCTCTGTCGAAACACACACACACACACACATTGACATGAAATGCACTAAAACTGACCAAATGTAGTAAATCAAACAACTCAAAAATTAAATAATCCTGTAAGCAGCTCACATTATTAGCATTCGCTTACGGGCTAAAATGCTTTTAAACAATAATAATACAGCTGTATGCATGTGCTCTATATGGATGATTTACGTTATCAATTGATTCAGGTTAATTAAATGTTTCATATTTATAGTTAAACACTTCATTTCACTTATTCAATCAACAATATTATTTTTGGATGTGTTCATGGTTACATTTCATGAAATATGAATTACATTTTTGATTTGTCTCAGAAGCCTTTGCTATATTTTGCCCCGTTTGCAGTACTGGGCCTGTAAACACAGTCTGCAGTGAAGTGTTCTGTAGTCTGACACAAATTAATAGAACAGATATTAATAGGATAATCTTGGCTTGGTTGAATTTATAGCCAAAAGCTATTGGCCTAACTTCACACCAAACGCCCTTATATTGTGATAAGTATTATTCTATGCATATTCTTGTCAATTATCCTCCTCAGAGATCTGAAAACATAACATCCCTGAGGTATCGCCTCGTGAAGAAATCTTGAATGAACAACATGGATCCACCTTGCTCGCTGTCCCCAGCAATTAGAATCTAACAGGCTGACGCACGGCGTACGGACAGCGCTCGCAACTCAATTCAAACCGTCTCCGATCTGCGTGTCTGTTTCCTAATGGAATACTTGAGGCCGCCTTAGAAGTTCCACTAAGGACACAATCCTTGATCAAACAGGAAATAAGCCAGTCCCTCCACATGACCCGTCCGTTCCCCCCAGATAAAAAGAAGAAAGAAAAAAGATGGATTGACTGAAGTGCAGGTGGAAAGCAAATGCCGCCAGTTTGAGAAGGAGGAGTAAAGGTGAAAGAAACAGACAGTCCATTACGCACACTGATCCCTGGCCAGCAAGCAGGAAAACAACCTTTGCCGCAGTGTTGTCGACAAGCAAACGACAAGAGACGTGATTTCAATTCAAAGTGTCACCAAGTTTTTTTTTTTTCACAAAAACAAAAAGAAGGAGGTGATAGTTACACGGCCTGGTGGATGACTCTGGACTTCTCCAGCAGATACTCGGATATCTGCGCTCCCACCACGGTTCCCCCGCAGGTGAACTTCATCTCCAGGTACTTGCCGAAGCGGCTGGAGTTGTCGTTGATGGCCGTGCAGGCGTTGCCGAACGCCTCCACCAGGCTGTTGACCAGCAGGATCTTCTCCTGGAGCGTCCGATTATTGGCCTGAATCAAAACATCATGCGGCCTTAGAAAACTCGACCAAAGTAATCAAAAGTTAAAGGGACATTATTTGTACCTCAGGGAGTCTCCGTGACACAGCCGCAGAATGGACAATTATAGAAAGGGCTTGTTGATGAAATGTTGTGTTTATGGATATATACTGTACATCATAACTCACCTTCCCAAGAACAGTCAGCTGCTGCACTAACAGATGAGCACTCTCCGTTTTCCCTGCTCCACTTTCTCCGCTGATCACGACGCACTGCACATAGGAAGTCAGAAAGCTTATTATGAAACTGGTGATTGTAATACTGACACAATGTCACTAGAATCAACTTCTGACTCCATTAGAGGGGGAAAAAATGGGTATTTTCTTACAACAAAGAGCATGAAAAACAGTAAAAACAATATCATAACACTTGTTTGTAATGTGACGAGCGCAAAAATGAATGACCTGGTCTGCATTGTAGGACACCATGGACTGGTAGGCGATATCAGCCACGGCGAAGATGTGCGGCGGGTTTGCTGTACGTTTAGCTCCTATGTACATTTTAGTGTGCTGCAAAGAGAAGAGTGTTGACAGCGACAGGCACACGAATGTAATGGATACCAGAAATTAATGTTACCATGAAAAGGCTTTTGCATCTGTGTACTGCACACAACAAACTCCCCTATTATACTTTTGCTCTGGGAAGAGAGGACTGAAAAAATAGCCACAAACTTGAGGCGGAGAGAAAAACATAATGATTGAGAGGAAAATACAATCAGTGAGGCATGGAAGAGGCAGGGAAACAGGGGCAGTGTGTGTGTGTGTGTGTGTGTGTGTGTGTGTGTGTGTGTGTGTGTGTGTGTGTGTGTGTGTGTGTGTGTGTGTGTGTGTGTGTGTGTGTGTGTGTGTGTGTGTGTGTGTGTGTGTGTGTGTGTGTGTGTCTTCTGCAGAGTGTGTGTTCTGCAGACTGCAGAACTGCATAGGCACTAATGAGATACGCTGCATTCGGTGCGTTACTGACCAAATGTACGATCACACGTGCGTGAAAAAATACTAATATCCGTCCACGGACCTGAGGAGTGTATATCTCCATCTTATGGAAAGGATTGACCGCCATGAGGATGTCCCCCACGTATGTATAGATTTCATCTTGTCCATAGCGAAGCTGAAGCTGCTCTGTGACTGTGTTCTGGAAAAAGAAAAAAAAAAAAAAAAGAAATGCCGGCACTTAAGCAAATTCCTTTCTACATCGCTGTCTTACAAGAGATAAATGCACAAAAATCATTATTACAACCAGGCAGTCCCTTATGCTCATGTCCTGCCTCGAGTCAAGGCCTGTGACGCCTGTTACCTCAATGTATTATCTTGCTGTCACACGGTGATTGATTCTCCCGTCTCCGCGCCGCCGGGACAGGTACATCAACATGAGCACGGCGGCACTGCCCACCTCAAACTCCGCGTGAGGGATGGGTTGAAATATCCGCTGGTAACCTCGACCGGTTGTATCGCTCAACGTGTCACAATTGATAAATGGCTCTTAATGTTATTTGTGTTTATTGCGCCGTTACTCGCTGTGGTTGTACAATAGTTTCGGTTCGTTTTTTTTTTTTTTTTTTTAACAGGAGACCAGAGATATTCTATATATTCTTTCAGATGCGGAGAATGTAATTTCTACAGAATAGTCAAAAGCAGTTGTCAAAACAATCTCAACACAAGTGCATTTAGTAGATGTTCTGGGGCTGTTGATGGTATCACACAACAGCTGATGGAGTTGGTCAAATATTATTTTTTTGCGCTTTTGTTTCCAGGGTGAAAGAGAAACTGTGAAACTCAGCTGTGAAACTCCTTGTGGCGAGGAAGATCATGTAGCCCGGTCAAAAGCTCCAGAGAAGGTGCACCTTGTGGTAAAACTATTTTGACAATGGCTATTTGCAAGATGGAGAATCATTTTTCAATCTCAAAATAAAAACTCATACAGTGTCTAGTACATTTTTGCTTCACTGTATCTGCTTTGACAATGGTTTTCTTCCCGCTGACTAGTTATGTTTTGTTTTTTAAGCGTATAGCTTTATCATCGTACAATTTTTACAAAAGGTCAAAGCTGAGTTCGGACGTTCTTACCTCATCTAGCACTTCTAGGGTGGCGAGGTCCTCCACCTCATCGTGGCCACTCTGTGTCTTCATGTGGCTTCCTTTCTTAGTGTGGATGCGTTCATGCCTGAAATTCACCACACACACACACACACACACACACACACACACACACACACACACACACACACACACACACACACACACACACACACACACACACACACACACACACACACACACACACACACACACACACACACACACACACACACACACACACACACACACACACACACACACACACACACACACACACACACACACACACACACACACACACACACACACACACACACACACACACACACACACACACACACACACACACACACACACACACACACACACACACACACACACACACACACACACACACACACACACACACACACACCAGCAGTGTATGTAATGTAAACACTGTACAAGACAATCTCAGTGATCCTGATTCAAATCCAGCACATTCTTAGCACATATTGGTGCAGTGCAGAGTCCTGCCGATGTCAAACAAACGTTCAATAATGTAAATACAATCAAAGATTTAACTAGATTAAGATCTAAATGTAAATATAATAAACGGTGAACAAGAAAGGACGATCAGTATGCAGTTCACTCGGCCCTACATCCTCTCCCCGTATGAGACCCACATTTTATTAAATGTTTAAATCTCCACAGTCCCCCAATCTTTCTGGACTACCTCACCACTACCTGTCCTGTGTTTTCTGAACACGAACACTTACACACAGATAAAAGTGACGACCACGTGACGTGGAAGAAGAGACAACTTTACCAATGGCAGCATGTAAAACAGCGGTCAACTAAAATCAGACGATTTAGTTCACTGCAAATACATGTGCCATCACCACTACAACAAGAACTGTGTGAACGCTAAAAAAGCCACTTATCATCTACTCCTACTGTGGCGATAAAGGTCATATATGCATGTGTTACCTGTCATTAGTGTCAGTGCTTCTGTTTGTCTTTCCGTGATGGCTTGAATGACAGAAATAGGATTAACATTTCACGACTGCATGGACGAAGCACCTTCTGGGCCAACATTTGACGTGCAGCCCGCAGGTCGCGTGATGCTGGGGCAGGATTGAGCTGTTGTTGAAGCGACGGCGGCAGGCTTTGTAAAATATCTAGCAAATGGGGGTAATTTGGATTATACTGCCCGCAAAGGCTAAGCCGCAGGCTAGCAGAGAAGACCCACTGACAGGAAGGCTTTTGCCGACTTCAAGGTTTTTCGGGGCAGTAAGAGACTTCACGGTGCACGGTGAGTATTCTCCTTTAGCACAACTTGTGGACATGTTAGATATTGGACAGTACCTTATTTTGCCAACGACTCCAATCTGTTGGTTGAGGTCAATTAGTTCGATCAATTGTTTCTGCAGTGTTCTCTCTCTGCCGACAATCTGCTTGATGAACACGTGCTGCAGCAGGTCTAGCACATTCGGTCTCAGCTCAAAGTCCTTAATCAGACATCTGCGGAGGGGAAGAAGAAAAAGGTAGAAGAGTGCGATGAATGTCTCCATATTCAAAGCATCTGCTTATGTGCCATCAGTGGAAATACCGTATTTATTATTTCAGCGGTAGCATCCGCACTCACTTGCAGATGAAGTCATTAAAGATGTCTGACCAGAGCTCCGGCTGGTGGAGGGTAGGCGAAGGATTTCTGTTAAGGGAGGTAATGGAAAAGATAAATGGGACGATAAGATGAGACGGGACTTAACGGGCCGCGGCGGAGAACCAAAGGCCGAGCGGAAACGACGGAGTGAAATCTGAACGCCATTCGCCATCGAAATATACATCCAGAAAAGAAAGAAACAGCAGTACTCTGGAAGAAAGGGGTTGGTGATATAGCGGATTTGATGACAGTCGATAACACTGGATCAAGTGCAACCAGATCTTGTGAATTGTTGGTTTCGCAAGTAAAAAAAACAAACCCATTTAAATGGACACATGTTGTTAAGGGGTCAACGGTAACAAGGCCTCACGGCTCAGGAGCAACTGAGCTAATTTGCTTTAATTCCAATACCTTTATGTATTTATTTACAAGAGGGGTTCCTGTGAAGGGGTCGGAAAGTCAATTCTGCCTGCTAATGCACCAGGGCCTCTTTGGCTCCGGCAGCAATAACTTGGTCTAATGAAAGGCCATACATCTCCTTTTTATCACACAGCAAATATGGACAGCAAATGAATCAGAAACATTGACTGTGGCTATTTAACGGTTTTTCTTATCTGGAAGACAAAACATGAGCTTGAGGAGGCTTTTCTTTTTTTTTCATTTTCTAAATTTAGCGTTTGCTCACTTTCTACAGGCAAATGCAAATCTTCTCTGTTGCACATAATGAAGGATAAGCGCTCCGTACTTTACACGTGTGCATAATTAGGAGATCACTTTTAATCTCCAACCTGCTGGAGAGTGCGATGCTTTGAGCTGGGATTTGATTTCTGTACATTTCCCGTCATCCCAGTTCTTTCACTGTCTCCCTCTTTCTGTCTCATTATTTGAGAAATAGAAACTTTTTATCTTTAGTTTCTCTCTTTTGGAGTTTAGGGTTTGTTGAATATTCAAAATGAGATATACTAGCTCACTAACTAACTAAGATAACAAGCCAGTCTAACTTTTTACAGACCAAATCCAAAACAGATCTTTAACTAGCTAGTTAGGTAAGTTAACCTAACTTAGTAGCCACATTAAAACATGGGGCCTGAGGTTAAAAACAAGTGTTTCTAATACTTCAACCTAAATTTCTTCATCTTATTAAGTGGTGGAAGCATAATCAAGGTACATTTGGTTTTAAATACAACAACAACAACCAATAAACCATCAGAAGTGTAGTATTTCCAGCAGAAACAATGGAATTCGATTATATAAGACTATCACTCTCTACAGAATATGGTGTTGTATTGAGTCTAGGCTCTGTATAATGTATGGTAGAATAAAATCAAACTATACAGCACTGAGGGATAACAAACGTATTTGGGCCTTGTTTTTCTCCTCGGTCATCCTCTGTTTTGGAACTATTTGACCAGCCTAAATTAAATAAGACAAGGTGTGGTTCAATCGATGCTTCCAGCATAGCTCTTTTCTCCGACCCGCTTGATGAATAAACCCAGCGTAGAGAGAAATGGGGGAGTGTGAACGGAGAGAGAGCCTGAAGCTCTGTAGCTGCAGCAGTCACATAGATTCTGGGAAAGCTGTGTGATGGCTCCTGTGGAGCACGACCCCACGAGCAAACACACAGGACAGCTATGACACTGCTGCCTGTGCGTGTTGGTGTGCGTGTTGGTGTGTGCGTGTGTGTGTGTGTGTGCGCGTGTGTGCGTGTGTGCGTGTGTGTGTGTGTGCAAAGTGTGCACCATGCGGTGATGGACAAAGCGCTGTGCCGCTAAGGTGACAGTGACGGTAAGTGCTTATGCAGCTCTCTCTCACGCTGGAATCAGGAGACGATAAACAATTACATTTCACCTTCAGCCCACAATATGCACAGATTGAGGGGGGGGGGGGGGTGTATGTGGTCGCAGCCTCCCACATACACCCCCCCCACACACACACCAGACGAATGGGATCAGTGCCAGTAGGGGAATGGTTTATGGATAAGCCCCTGCGAGCCGTTTGAAATGAAAGGACTGTACTTTGTCTGGTATGGAGAAGCAAATCACTGCGTTGGGGAGCAGGAGATGGCTTTTCTGGATGATCTACTGTACAAGCACGAGGCATTACCCTGTCTTTAAAAATGAAAATATACCCACCGCTGTTGAAGGCACAATCAAACACACACCTATTTAATGCTCAACTTTTTCCCACTTCACAGCAAGAACTGGAATCAGCACAAAGGAGTTTTAAAAATCCCAGCGACAGAATTCATTTCAACATCACCGACAGTCCCGGGACAAAGTCACAGCCCCTTTGGAATCATGACGATTGATTGGCTGATGAGTAGTTGTGATGGAGGCTCACCTGGGTATCTTGAAAAGGGCTCTCATCGGGTGGAGGTCGGACAGGGGTGGGTCTCCATCTCCCAGCTCTATGGCGGTGATGCCGAGGGACCAAACGTCGCAACGGGCATCGTAGGTTGAGTCCAGCTGCTGCTCACATGCTATAACCTGCAGCGCCAAAACAGGCGAAACATCAGATGTGACAACTTTGCAAAGTGGGAATCAGATGTAAAAAAACGTTATGTCCATGGTCAATAAAAGTGTATAAGCGTTATAATATTTATTTGTATATACGTTTATAGTTCTCAAAGCAAAAATTATTTAAAAAAAGCCCAAACTAGCCAGTAGTCAGCATCTCATTAACATCACACCCATTAATCCTGATTGTCCTCCATGGTTTCACTAATTATCAGATTAAAGAATTATAAAGCCTTTGTTTTGGAGCAAACAGAATTAAGACAATTGTTTTTTTTTGCTTTAACCGCTAGCAACACGAGATCAGAACACAAAATGTATGATACAAACGTAATACTTTCTGGATTTGCAAGGACTAAAGTTGGGAGGTTTTGGCCCGATTCCCGATGAGGGGAGTCAATCATCATGTGTTGTTTTGTGGATTGTGATTAGTAAGACATACAAAACAGTAACAGAAAAAAAGTGTCCTGTCATATCTCTGCAGAACTAATTAATGGAGCACAAACATATCTATTAAATCAGTCGTCAAAGTAACATGGACACTTCCACAGACTAGTTCCTGAATGTGTAAGTATTACAAACAGCTTTTGTAAAATATGTAACTCAATCTGAAATGTATGACATAAGGACACAAACTTACCTCAACGTTACATAATCAAATCTTTAGAAAGACGGCGTTAATCCACAGATGTTTATCATCCAATCCGGGAAAGTCTGTGCTCATGAATAATCTCTCTCCCAAAAAAGTCATCAGAAATCGTTCTTTTCTTGTAATAATACTGTCACAAATCTTGTTTTACACTCCTGACGTTAAAAAGCCGTGCCGCTTTCTAGTCTAGAGTCCGTCCAAGCTTCGTCCATGAGCATTTTATACAAATAAGATTAAAATACTAGTATCCTGAACACGTCTTGCAGCGTTTATACTGATGCACAGCATGCAAACCTCATGTAAAAATGTCAATTGTGATCTGTCAGGTGATTCATTAGAGGTTCATCCACGTCTGGGGGCCCAACACGCACTCGGTAGTTCCGATTCCCTGCTCGTCCACTCCACATGTCAAGTTTTTGCACCATTTATTTATCGTACATATTTTTTACCTTTTGTACTTATTGCAGTACGGCGGGAGAGCAACGTATTTTCTGCACATATTGCAGAGTTGACTTGACTTTAATTCGTAGCTGTCGATATGTTTAACAGTTTGAAGCGACATGAAGAAACGGCCAACTACTTTACTACTGGGCGAGACTTTGAAGAGGCGAGACACTGTCGCCGAAAAAAAAAAACCCCTTAGCGATGAGCGAAGTTACATCGACCTTTCAAGCGGATGCGACTATGCTCTGGTATAAACGACCATTTCTTGATGTGCACTACTTCAAATGCACGATTAGACGTGAGATGAATGACGGGGGGCGGCCCACTTGTTGTTGTTGTTTTGTTTTTTTTCATCTCTTTCATGATTATTAACTGTGGCCCCCACCGGGGGATCTGCTTCGGGGGCTAGTGTAGTGGAAAGGGAACAGGTACCTCAGGAGCCATCCAGAAGGGAGTTCCGACAGAGGTGTTCCTCCTCAGACGGGTGTTTGTCAGCTGGGCGGACACACCTGCGGGGAGGAGAATACACACTTCAGCCGTGTCAAACAGTTGACACTACGCTTGCAGGCTGCCGCTCAACTCATACGGGGCCGGAGAGCTTTCTCGTATGCCACTGATGGAGCGGTCACTACGGTGACAAGGAGTTTTTTCTCCCATCCTCCAAATGATCGATGGCTTCGAATTACACATTCTTCTCTGACTTGCAGGTTATGTCGCTGGATATTTCAAGAGTAAAATTTGAATATAAGTCTGCTGCTAACAGGCTGTGGCTGCCAGAGACGACATTTCACTCCCAGAATAAGCGGTTTGTTAGATGTAATTAGCTTTATCCACATATAAAACACTGTGGTTGGCAAATTCAGCACGAATTGGACAGCAGAGGGAATGAGCGTGTCCTTATGTGTGTGTGTGTGTGTGTGTGTGTGTGTGTGTGTGTGTGTGTGTGTGTGTGTGTAAACGTGCGGTTTAAAAAGCCTGACAAGGAACACGCCGACCCACGGTCGTGACTTGGGTCCAGTCGGGACGAATCAGCGTTACGCCACACCACTCTCTCGTGTCCCGGGGGGCCGGCTCAGCCGAGGCAGTCGACCGGGGACAAAAGGAGAGAGAGCCTCGAGGTAAAACGTGGCTTTACCAACACAAACGGAAGGCGATCCGCTTGACGCACGGGCGCGCGGCTACAGATGGAGGACAGCGTCTCTGTCGAGCACGTTGTGTTCACGGCTCCGGATTGTACAGTTTGTGCAAAATGAAGAGATCATTTTGTGAAGCCGCGCCGACATACTCCCCCGACAGTGACATTGGTTAAAATCTATTCGAGACACAAAGTCCTGCTGCATTTACTCGAGTGCATTTCCGACGGCGTCAGCGACTGTTACTTGTAACAGCTCCGTCGACTTCATTGCTGTCGGTGCGGTACAGTGACGTGACGGATTTCTGTTGGTGCTGGTGGGTTTAGAGCCATGGGGGGGAGGAGAGAGAGACAGAGAGAGAGAGAGAGAGAGAGAGAGAGAGACAGAGAGAGAGAGAGAGAGAGAGAGAGAGAGAGAGAGAGAGAGAGACAGAGAGAGAGAGAGGGAGAGAGAGAGAGAGAGATGCCAGGATGAGCAATGCAGAGGAAAACAGTTCTGCGGCCAAACATCAAAAGGGATTTGAGTCATGTGCGGGAGGAGATATATGCATATGGCTGATGCACACGTGTACACACACACACACATACACACAGTAACACATCAACCAACATTACTAAGAACAAACCCCGAGATTTACAAAGTTGGAGGAATATATACACCAAAAGGAACTACCCAAGAAAAACCCCACAACGATCTGATGAAACTTATGGTTACACATCTGCTACAATACGTATATATATATATATATATATATATATATATATATATATATATATAATGTACATATGAAGTGTACCAATGTGCCAGGATAAAGAAACATGAAGAGCCCCCCATTAAAAGCCCCTCACAGCCCCCTCTCTTTCCACTACATTAACCCCGAGAGGAGCCCGGTGGGCCACACTCAATAATCATCACGGAGATAACGCCTGTCAATTAGCATATTCATGAGAGGCCCAATGGACGAACGCGCTCCCCTGGTTCTCTTTTCCGGGTCCATCTCTCTCGCCACGTTCGGTGTCTCTGCTCGTGATGAGTCACCGCGGGGGTGCGAGCCCTTCAGCAGCTTAGTGTGGCGTGCGCCCCTCCGCATGAGAAGGAACAAAAAAAAATCCCCAACATTAATCTCAGCGTGACGCCGCCACCGCCGCCGCGTCGAGCACGAGTCGGAACATTTTTTCCCGCCCCCCTTTTTTCCCCCCCCAGTCACTCTCGAAGCTTTTACACAAGTTGGGCTTATTTTTTAAAACTGCCGCGTCTATTTTTCTTCCCTTTTGCGATGAGCTCACAACATGTGTAACCTGATACACATTTGGAAGGTCAGCGGGTGGAGAGAGAAGATGGGCTGGAACAGACTCCAGTTTTGGACGTCTGCTCTTTGAATGATGCCAAAGTGCTAATTGGGCAGAGACTTGGCCGGCATGGTGATAACACAGGAGCCGACGTCTTATCGGCTCGTTCTTAGGTGAATGACATTTTACCTGCGTGTCACGGAGAGCTGGGGACATTTAAATTCAAGTCGCCGGCTGCATGTGTCGCATGCCGGATTATACCGTTTTAGTAGCAAAACTCCATATAGTGCAAATCAGAATTGCAGCCATTAACGCTCTGCAGCGTACAGTGTCACTGTACAGTGTGTTGCTCTGGGCTAGATGCTATGCTCACGTTAGTCCATGAATATACGTATTGAATATGTCAGCGGGACTTTAAAACTTACCGTCAAAGAAATTCTAAAAATGAGCAGCTAAAAAGGGGCCAGTTACCTATCACGTTTCTAAATAAATTAAATGTTGCAAGTGGTGAATCTTCCCCACTATATGCAGGCTAGACATTTATGAAAGATTCTGCAGAAGACAGAGGACTACATCTCGAAAACTTCTTCGTCAGTAAAGATCTGCAAGAGACAGGAGGGTGACGCTGTTTTCTTTTTTTTGGAGGCAAACGGTGGCCCCGCTCCATATTAGCTACTTCACATCCACGTCTTGAGTGATTCCATTAATACCCCCCTTCCTCCTCCTCATCACTATACAAGAGCTGTGCACTTTGGTGCCTCGTGGTTGGGAGAAAGGCTTTTAAGAGAAGCCCACAATTAGCAGACTAAATGCAAAACCCACGCACACGTTGTCGAGTGGGGATTTTATTTGTGGCGAAAACAGGCGGCTGTTTATCTTTTTTCTTCTTCGGCCCCCTTAAGCAATCTGGGGGTGAGTCATCCTCTGGAAATAGTCAGAAAAACACTTTGCCTATCATTCACCTCCGATCCGGGAACCACGGTCGCGCCGCCTCATTTGGTTAAGAAAATCAGCTTGGAAACGCAGGGCGGACAGCGACAGTATCCTCCTGCCGTCTGCGGCCGCATAATGGAAGAGACGGGATGTGATGGAAAAGTGTAATCACCCGCCACTTTGTCCGGTTGTGTGAATGCGGTCCAACCCTCTCAAGGCAACTAATTAGTGGCACAATTTATTTGGCGAGCGGCTGAAGGTAATGTGTTTGACCCTCTTCTGTTAACTACAGCCATAACATCATTTTCCCCTGATTAGATGGGGATGGTGCAAAAAAAAAAAGAAGCATGTCTTTTGCACAAAAAAAATGGGACATGTGACCTACCGAAATCCACGAGTTTGACCCCCGCGTGCGTCGTCAACAGGATGTTGTTGCCTTTGACGTCCCGGTGGATGGTCTTGTTGACGTGCAGGTGTTGGAGGCCCTGTGGAGAGGAAGGGGATTTTGTTTAAGAGCTTATTATTTTTTTTTTTTACTTCTGCCAAGCACCTGCCTGCAAAATTAAGCACGCCTTTTGTTGAAGCGATTCATCCGGGGAGGGAGGTGGGGGGCGTTGTTGTGTTTCACTCCACAGTCAAAACATGGAAGAATTGTCAGACTTTACCATGAGGGCCTCATGCAAGATGTAGGCGATTATGGCTTCATCCATTCGGTCCCCTCTCCTCAGCATGCCTTTGGCCAGATCCGTCACCGAGCCGCCGTTGCAGAGCTGCAAGAAGAACAACGAGCAGCAGGAGGAGGAGGAGGAGGAGGACAATCAGGAAGAAAACCTCAACATGAGTCAGCACTTATAGCTCAGCTTATACAACATGCCAAAAAACATAATAAATCTGGGGCATCTTAGATATGCAGACTTTTCACAGGATGAAAGATGCTCAGAGTTTAATTCTGTCAATCTGGTAGCGGCTTATCGCTGCGAGGCGGCTTAGCGGGAGGCGAGCATCGTGCACACGGAGAGGGAATGTACATTTTTTTGTGAGGAGGTTTTCCATCTATACGCTGTGTTGACAAAGCAGGGGTGAACATTAAGCGATGTGCACACATCCTCTTCGACATCGACTACATCCTCTTCATGTTTACAGAAACAGAAACACAGCGTATATACTAAGAAACGTTTTTTCTTTTGGTTTTTTTACGTGTTTATCTGTGTTTTCTGGCCGTTACACTGCGTCTAGATACGGACTCCCGCTGTCAACAGCGATCCCCTCTCGGAAAATTACAGAAAATTACCCAGTGGGTTGCCAAGGCAACACAAATAACCCCGTAATTTGGGCCTTTTCTTTGGGAGATGCCTCGGCTATAGGGGGTGGGGGTGAGGGGGCGAGCACTCGGTGTAAAAGGCCTGGAAGTGACAGAAATTGTAGATTCTGCACACGAGCGCTGTTTATAAAACATCTCGGCGTGGTGAGAGATATCGTCTAATGACGTTCATGCATCCATCTTTTCTTTTCTTTTTTACCCATTCATGAATATTTTGCATGTCAGCCCACATCTTTAGTCCTAACAAAATATTAATTTTTATCAGGCAGGAAATACACTGTGTATTCTATAATTACACTAATTCCCCACACTTGTACGATGAAAGCTTAATTAGCCAACAGACATAGCGGCGGTGTGCGGTTGTTGAGGATAGGAATCGGTCCCCTGCGGCGATGTGTGCGGCACGCACATCAGAAAAAGGTCACAAATAAATTACTTCTATAGCCGCAGCGTTAATACGACGGCAACGTTTTACAGTGCACATTCGGAAAAATGACAGAGCGCAGCGCGAGGCCTTATAATGCGATATCCATTTTCCTCGAGTGGCTATAGGGAGGCGGGATGTTCACCGACTGCAATTGTACGATTGGGAGAAAGAAAGGAAAAATGACAGAATGGCCCTCGATGGAAAACCGGTGTTTTCATCGTGGTTGGCTTCCCATGCAATACTGACGAGAAGAATAAAAAAAAATAAGTGCTGACTGGTACAACAGAAGTGTCATAAAACCGATATAATATCCGTGGTTGTGTTGCTCAAATCGCCAAACGGGGACCGATTCTCTCGTGGCATTACAGTTTCCCCCCCACGGGGTTTGATTGCCTTTTGCACATTTTTCCTGTCGTACCGAGATAAACACAGGGAAGCGGTAAACTTGCTTCTCCCAGTTAAAGCCTCCCAGTTAACACCTTTATGGGACTTAATTTAGTTCGCGACTAAATTACAAAAGGCCCATTACATGTTATTGGAGGCACGCTCGGAAGTTAAAGCGTCGCATTTCTGCTCAATAAAAGACTTGAATGCATTCATTTTCAATTAATAAACAGTGGCCGATTAAGTTTCTGTCAATCACTTCAGCAAGTCTTAGGACAAATATCGGAAGACTTGCATTCTGGTAATCTTCTTTTTTCTTATCTTATCATTGTCATCATCTTATTGAAATGGCAAGAAAATACAGATGGATAATGAGCCAACGGACAGAGATGAAAGAGATGCTAAATGACTACAAACGACATGCTTTTCTTCTCTGTAGTAGTTTTGCGTTTCTCATTTTTGTCTCTTTGTTCTCATCTAGTGTCTCTTTGATGCCATCTTGTCTCGCCTTGCAGCCGTTTTGTGATCATTCTCTTTGCAGCTGTTCTGTGTCTGTAGTCGTTTGATTGGCTTCCCAAGCAGGAAATATCGACCGTCACTGCAAACAGAGTCTTTGTCCCAGTGGGACCCCGTGACCCCTCGGGCCCCCTGGTCCTGTGAGAGCCCGTTCAGGCAAAGCTCTAGGCGAGCGAAACAGTCTTCGCCCTTCAGCAAGCGTGAGTTTTCAACACTGTGCCTGCTTTTTCTATCTGCCCGTCAATCGGCCCATCCGTCAGGAGCCTCGGAGTGCCGTCGCAGGATGGATGGCGTCCGTCTCAGCTGCCACACGGGGAGTTAAATCACTCCTGCTCTCCGCTACCAGACAAACGGCGGCTAAGCGGAGAATACCGCCGACGGCTTTCGCGGGCAGCGCGCCGACAACCAGCCGGGCCTGACGTCGGCTCACATCTCTGCTGCCGTGTCACCTGTCATCGTTAAATTACACGGGGGCAGACACACAGCTCCATATTAATGAGAGGCGCGGCGCCCTAGATTTAGCCGAGCTAAACGTTGGCACTCTCACCTCATAGCCACGGAGCACACATCCCAGAAAGTGATGCCTGACATGAACATTAATTATTCGAGACGTGATGAAGACTCGAACCTCTGCAGGGCGGAAACGACGGATGACACCTCAGACCTCAGATTTCCTGAACTTTCGATGGAAAGATAATTGTGGAAGAAAAGCACCTTCTGATTCTCCTCTCCTGTGAACAAAATATCACTAATAGTGTTTGCAGAGAAAAGTCAAAGCCAGTTCTTACTGAGTATGCAAGCTATGTTAAAAGATTCACATCTTTCGACTACGTCTTGCATGTGAACAGCGAGTTTTCCACCGAATTATCCATTTTCAAAGAATAACCTGAATACGTTGAATACTGAGCGGGCGCATTGTCCCTTAGAAATGAGGTCAGGTGCTTGTTCAGTCATGTAAATGAACGTAGTCGATCAAAGACGGGGAAAAGATGTGGATGAAACAAATGTAAAGATGAAACACCCCCCCCCCCCCCCCCCCCCAAGCCTTTAAAACACAGGTGCCAACTTTACGCACCTCCTCCTGCAAATAGAAATCTACTAATCTAATCTTTTATACGCTGCCAGACCATTTAAAATATGTGGTTGTATTATGTCTGCAATACTGAATAAGCACACGCATGTGTGTGTGTGTGTGTGTGTGTGTGTGTGTGTGTGTGTGTGTGTGTGTGTGTGTGTGTGTGTGTGTGTGTGTGTGTGTGTGTGTGTGTGTGTGTGTGTGTGTGTGTGTGTGTGAGAGAGAAAGGTACTCCCTCCCTTTGTCACTGTGGCCTTATCGTTTACACGGGCACAATAGCGGAGGTGTCTTCTTTCCGCCGCCATTCATTGTTAAGTCCGAACAAGGAATACCATTTTAAACCCCATTGTCCTTTAATGACTGCAGAGGTCAGGATGAGTCGGGACAGAGATTACCTGGGGGGGGGGGGTTAATACAGGTGACACCAGGTTATTTTTGACTCTCAGCGAGTGTCCGTCAAACATGCAACGTGGTGCATTTCTTGACCAAAACCCCAAATCTCAATGCTTTCCATCGCGGTCTCTCTCTCGCCCTTCCACCACTGCAGAGACCGTTTGATACGTTCCTCCGTCTGAGCACCATCTGAAACTCTTAAAGATGCCATGTGTTGATAAAAGGCCCCTCATGGCCGGTTTCTTCTTCCATTTCCTAATGACTGAGACCTTTAAATATTTAAATACTTTGAACAAGGGATTAAATCCAGTAAGCAACCAATTTAATTAAAAATGCCATATGGACAGAGAATATTGCAATTTATTTTTAACATTGAAGACAAAGTGACTTTTTATTTTTGCATAATGGAAGATGAGATTGATCTCTGTAGGAGCTTTTAAAAAGGTTTGACTAACACAGGCCTTCGTTTTAACAAGAGTCTCTGGGAGGAACATGGGATTTAATGTGCATCTAAATATTTCCAATTAGAGGATAAAAGTCCCTCCACCATCTTTGAAGTACGCTGAAGCTCTCTGCTCGGGAGGGGGAAAAATTAGGGCCGTCATTCACGGAGGCCTGCTCATCCCTGCCCGCATCCGCTATCATGAAGGAGGCACACTCACAGAGGCGAAGCCAAAAGCTCGCCGAGTCCAATGAGCGGGCTAACGAAGTACAGGATGCAATTTGTACAGATCCTGTTCATGATGAGAGGTCTGCCGTCAGAGCAGGGCAGAAGGGGGAAAAAAAGGCTCCTCTCACCAGAACTGAAGGATGGAAAAATTTGCAGTTTAGAAAGGAGGGACATGGAGTAACCATGGTGAACGACCTCCTCGCTTTCCTGTCTCTTCACCGCTAGAATGTGCCTGTACTTCAGAGCACACAAAGCCACTCGCTGAAACCGTCGGGCAGTGATTCCAGCCTCAGTATTAGCCACCAGATTTGGACTGCTGGCTGCAAACCTTTGCATGGGAAATGTTGGAAAATGGAGCTATGCAAAGGGGAAACAGGGAGTAAACAAAGTAGCGAAGCCGAGCAAACTACACCAACTGCAGACTTTAGTACCAACGTCGGAGAAAAACATGATACAGCTCTAACAATCAGTACACAGCAAAACAAGAACATAATCAGATAAAAGGCCTTTTGTTTTCCTGCAACGCTGCACGTGGTCCGACTGCTCAAGCGCCTTAGCTCGTACTCGATACCCGAGCAAAGTCACTGCAGGGTCCCCTCTGCAAAAGCTCAGGAGGAAGGGCAGCGATGAAAAGTGAAGGAAACACAAGCTGCAGAGTTGAAAACTATCTCGTGGGTTAACGTAACACTGCTGCCGATGCAAAGTCCACTGAGCTTGGATTACAGAAATATGGACACGGTGTTCTCTCACTGCCGTACCCGATAGCGGAGAAGGGAACAGCACGGTGGAGCGAGTCGCTGCTTTTCAAAGTGCAGTCAGAGACCTAAGACAGTGCACTGTAGAGAATATCACCTAAAAGATATTCGAACTGCAAGATGAACTTGATTATGCCATTTATTCATTTACATTAACATTTTTAAACATGTTAAATGTTCGCAATATCTAAAGCAGCATGATGAAAAATGATGAAAATGATTAAACATGTGCAGCAGTGAGCAAAATGCTAACTTGCTGATATTTAGCTGCTAATTTACTTTACTTTTTTTGTACCACATTTCACTTAATTGCCTGATTTTTCATTTTGCGACAAAAGCAGATTGTTTTTGTTTGGTTGAGTCATTAGGGTTCAGCTTCTGGGGACCATGACCATCTGAACCAAACGTCAATCTATTAGGGATGTTGTAGGAGTTGAGTCACCTAAAACTCTACCCTTTGCCCCAGAGGAGAAGTCAGGGGATCAGGAGAGTTGATAAGATTATCCTCTGGGGACCATGTATGTGCAAAAATTCATGGCAATCCACACAATATTTGTTCCATCTGGACTAAAGAGGAGCACCGACCAAATGACCGACCAACTAATATTACCGACCCTAGATCAACGTCTGTAGTACGACAAAAAAACAAACACCGCTACGTTACATATTACTCAAACTAATTAAAAGACCCTGTGGACCACGACTGACATTTCTTTATCAAACCTCTTCAGGTTCTCTAACCATGTTTATCAGCCGTCTCCAGGTTTGCCACTTCTCTCCGTCAGAGCAGGAACACAGATAACATGACAGCCTGCATCGTTGTTGGACCCCACAAACACTTTTCCTCCACCGAGGTTGACCTCCATTACATGAGTGTCTGGGACTTGACATTATTTTTTAAAAAGGGGCTACAGCAGGAAATTAAATATTACAGATGGAAGAACTGGGGACCCGGAGGCGCTGCTTCTTAGATGTACAGAGAGCAGCGGCAGCGGTAGCGGCACCAAGGTCCCCTTGAAGTTTCCCATAACATATCACAAGATCAAACCTGCGTCTAACCATTGCCTGTACATGAGCAGCTGCAAGAAACCAGTCTCAAAGTCAAATGCAAACAATATCCACCATACGTTGAGCAAAATCCAGTCAACACAAAACCGCTCTATCCTGACATCTATGTAAACAGAGGCAACCCCTGCAAACAGAAATCCCTGCTCTCACGACGACCTACGACATGCGAGCTTACCCCCGCCACCAACACATCGAAGATGCTAACTGGCCCGCGACCAAATCCCTCAGCTGGCCTATGAGTTAACTCCTAGACTGCTCAATGTGGCTTAAACTGTACCATAATCCCTGGTCAGATTTGGTGGCCGCTGCATTTACCTGACGAGACATGCCGTGTGAGTGAAAATCAGACCTTTTAATCTGCACTTGTCTGCACGGTACGGCCATAGTATGCAGACAAACGCTGTTCAAGCTCCCGGTCGAATATATGGGTTGTAACCAATGACCGTATATAATGGATGGACGACACGTCTCCATTTCATCCCAATGTACAAAAATGCAGCCAAGTCCCGTCTGTTGGCACGAAGAGCGCAAGGCTTGTTTTGGGGGGGGATCCCTTTTTTTCGTCCATTTTTTATACAGTCATTGGCTGAACCAAACACACTTATCCTTATCCATTTAAAATACAACGAGCGCCCTTACCTCCAGTACCAGCCACAACTGATCGCCACATTTCACGTCCTTCTTGTAGTACATCCCATAAAACTTGACAACATTGGTGTGGTCAGACAGAGCCTTGAGGATGTTGTACTCTGCTTCGATCTCCTCGTCAATATCCTGCAAAACGAGGACACGGATTAGTCAAGATTACAAAAAACACATTTTGGCACAAAGTCATGTTTACTGGATGAGTTACCTTCAAGGATTTCAAAAGAAAAAGAAGCTAGGAGCTATTAGCTTCTCTACTATTTTCTGTAACTAGTGTGATTGTGTGTTGAGCTGCCAAGGAATTCCTTAATCCCTTGAAACCAAGCAGTCAAAAGACAGACAAACAATTACTTTAAAAATGTTGAGTTTTTTTTTCACTTCATGCCACAAAACACAAAAAAAGAAAAAAATTGCAAAATTGAGAAGAAACTTGGCCAACTAAAAGAGGTCGCCCATTAAAAGAGATCAACCAAACTGACCTCTCCGCTAACAAACAATTACTTAAATAACAGACCTGACTAATCACAAAAGGCGGGGGCATATATACTGTCTGGTCAGACCATTTTGAACCAATAGGGGTAAATAACATAGATGACAACTGAAACTCTACACATAGATACCCCATCCTCCCCCCATGCTAATTCAGCTTATTGGTCTGGTCCATTTACTTGGGGCCTCTGTATTTAAGTTGACTCCACCCTCATTCTCATCTTTTGGCCAAACCAGGAAGGAGAAGCTGATGCAGCAGACACGGTAACTCAAACACAAAGAAAAAATGATTTACTACAAGGAAACAATGAGGAAACTGTTTGAACCGAATGTGTCTATCTTGAAGTTTGAATCCCGTGTGGTGAGACAGAGCTGTTCACAATACTGAGAAGTTTGAAACCACACTCACATCTGTACATCAAATGAAGTAATGAAACTTTCTCCAGCAGCCTGTTGGCTTAGCCTAGCTTAGGTTTAAGGCCTAGCCTAGCTGAGGCTAAAGGCCTAGCCTAGATGATGCTAAAGGCCTAGCCTAGCTGAGCCTAAAGGCCTAGCCCAGATGATGCTAAAGGCCTGGCCTAGCTGAGCCTAAAGGCCTAGCCTAGATGATGCTAAAGGCCTAGCCTAGCTGACCCTAAAGGCCTAGCCTAGCTCACTTACTCATAGTCTATGTCTTGTGTTTCTACCATCTTCATGCTAAGCTTAAGAATTAAAAAAACAGAAATTAAAAGAGTTACCCATCGTCTTGTCTTAACTTTCACAAAGAGAGCAACAAAGTGTTTTCACCATAATGATTATCTAGGCTGATTTTACTTTTCTTTTTCTTTTTCTTTTCAGTTGGCCAGTTAATTAAGTCCCCGTCATTGACTATGTGGGCGAAAACGGTAAATCCAGGCCATCGTGATTACAACAATTATGAGTCCTTCTCCCACCTTATGTTGGAGCCACACTGTGATTAAGACAAGACTATTCAACAAAGAAGTCTCGCTTGTATAAATTGTGTCTACAAAAACATTTAACATCACAGTAGGTGAGTCTCTAGGAACTGTTCTTCATCAAAGAATGCAACAGTAAAACTTTTAAATTGAAGCTTACTGAGTTTGTTTGTAAGAGATGAGTAGTAATAACACTGTGTACACGTTTGGTAGCAGTTTACTGTATGGTTTTTTATAGTTTTTCTGCCTAGTTATTCACATAATTTTTTGGGCTTGAAGATATGCCTGCATGTAATGTTTATCATTACTTTGGTATAAAATATCTGCAGGTCAAGTGATTTTATTTTTTGACATATTTTTTAAAAGCCCAAAAAAATTGCAACTATACAGTTTTCACAACAACAAAATAAGGTTTAATGTAGAAAGGTCATGATGGATAGTGATTTTGTTTTATAAAATGATTGCTTATCTTAACTGTTGAAGCCGAAGAAAAAACACTTGACAGTTATTAGTCAACACTGTGTTTTTCACCAAAAAGGAAAGTGAAAAAACAAATCTCCGAAGGGACAAATGATAAAAAACCTTTTAGCTCTATCTGAAAACGTTTCTTGCTTCCTAAAGTTGACTGTAACTGACAAATCTCATCACCTTCTACTTTAGAGGATGACTCATTCCCACACTGTCATTTAGAAACTCCACGTTTGTCCTCTGTATGTCAAACTGTTCTTTGCTTTAGGACAAATTTTGTTGAAAAATAAATGTCTTGGTTCAACGCTGAAGCCCTGCACAAGGCAGAACAGCCCAGAATGAAAAGAGCGCCGCCGCCGCCGTGCGTCGTTCCTGATGACGAACAACTCATCAGAGGCAATTTGGGCCGAGATAATTTGCTGATGGCTGTAGATGGAAGAATAGTTAGAAGAAATACAGTGGAGCAGCATGATGTGTATCTTGTGGAGGGTTGGGCTAATTAATCAGTCGCTGTGCTGATCACGTCTGTGATCTTTCAGAGATTTTCTGAATTCCTCATTGTGAAAGGGTTTTGCATCCTTTACTTCCAACGTCGGAAAGTCCGGCCTTAGAGGGCCTTTAAGTGTCATCGTCAGCACATATTACAATGTGATGAAATGATAAAGTCACGGATGACGGTCTACCTTGCCAACGTGAGCTCTTGTTTCAATTCATATTGGATATCCAGATTTAGAAAAAAGTCAACTCACATGGATGGGATCCAGTATCTTCACAGCCGCTTTGCTTCCATCCGTTTTGTTGAGCACCTTGTAGACTTTCCCGTAGGTCCCCTTGCCGATCGTCTCGATGATTTCCCAGGTGTCGGTGGGATCTGGGAAGTTGTCGAAGACGATCGATTTCCCTGATTGTGGAAACATCTTCAGGAGCGATCTCCTTTTTGAAAGAAGAGAACAGGGGTCGCTGTTAGAAAAGAGCAAAAGGGGGTCAGCTGGGTGAGAACGTCGTCGACGAAAGAACTGAAACGGCAAAAAGATATGATTTTCCAAATCACTATTGTGCATTTCTAGTTCAGTCATGCTGGTTAAAGTGTAACCAGACGAGTGGCGTGTCTCATGTTCAAATTGGTGTCACACTGGAACTGAACTTTAGCACATCCAAGCGTGTTAGCTGGATAGTTTGGGCTTAAAGTTTGGAGTTTTTGTAGCTTAAACTGTGTAAACGGTGTATTTCATACAGCTGTGAGGTGTTAACAGTGGTGAAATGTGTTGTAACATAGTCAGTGGTTAAAATTGTTCAACTCTTTTACCTCAGTCAGCACCGAAATATGGACAACAAGCATTTGCACTGGACTGTAAAGTCTGCAGTTGTATATTGGGATTGTGGCGATAGAGTTTTGAAGTATATATAAGTGTGATAAATTATGTTGCAGTGACACATGTCCCCAAATACTGTGTATGCCGTTATTTGAGAGGCTGATGTTGCATTATCAAACATGTTTTTAATGCAAATAAATAATACCATTTGTTACACTGTTGCATAATTTAATGACTTTTTGGTATTTGGGCTTAAGGTTTATTTCTCAAGAAATTAAAAGGCTTATTTATCACTGATTCATATGTTATTTATAGCAAAAGACATTTATGCAGAATCTGTAAAAGATAATCTTAATGATCATGGCATTTGGTAACCATGGACTTTCTATAATTTTATAATTTAGTGTTTGTTTTATGAACCTAGAAAATCCTTCTTTCAAAGACAAGCTAGGTTATAAACAGCTGTGGATATGAGTGTTTTATTCAATATTTATCATATTGATGTGTGTTATTTGATTAGTGTCTCTAAACCTTAAGACAAGTGTGTATTTCCTACTTCCAGAGCCAATCAAAAACTATTTAATCAATTTCAAAAGTCATTTTTCTTTTACTTTTGAATTACTGATGTAATTATCAGACTACAGTTTATCCTAAAAGACTAATTAAATACCATAAAAGAAAGGAGAGGATTTGTATCTTTGCAAAGAGAGTTGTGCAGAAGAAAGTTAGTCAGGGCCAAACAAACATTGCTGATAAAGCAAACACACCTTCCATGAATCCTTCAAGATAAGAGTTGGCTGTTGCTGACTTTACAATTTTGCGACCGAAACCGAATCCATACAAACACCTAAAGCCACAATTAAAGCGGAATGAATCAAAACAAACTTACATCGTTCTCTACGAAAAAAAGATGTGGGACACTTTTTCAAAAGCGAGTAATCCATATCTGTGCGAAAGGTTGACGTGGAGGCATGTGGCAGCCTGGCCGGGCCGTGAGTGTGACCCACAAAGGAGGAGCTAATGCGAGCTAATCTCACTAGCAATTCCCCTGCACTAGGGCTGCCATTGGAAACCATCTCTAAGTGGTCGGAGATACGATGGGATTAACAGGAATTAGCCACTGTTGCAGCATGAGCCTTTCCCCATATAGACGCCCATTCATACACAAAGGAAAGCTGGTTAGCGGTCCTGAGCGCACGGCGCTACAGACGGCCATTCCTCTTTTATTATCAGTGGTCACTTTATTTATGGTCTAGTCTGTGGACTATGAACTGTGCTATATCAGATCCACTCCCTAGCAGTTATTTTATCTGAACTAGTTAAGACTGTTGTGATGATTTAAATCACTTTGACTTGAGTCACGGCGAATAAACGGACTCTGGAGCAAGATAAACCTGGCAAACGCGGACATTATTTCACCAGAGATACCATCAGCTGTTTTGCCTATGCAGAGCAATTAGACTACGCCGTATGCATCCACTTGTAGATAGTTTTGTTTGCCCCAATGTACACAGTGCCTGCAGACATCCTCAATAATACATCGCCGCCTTTATATGTGACGACATGAACTTGCTGCGACACTTGAGACAGGAGGGCGAAACCCAAGGACTCGCACTGGACACCTCCAACCGGAGCGCAGGCTGCAAGGAAATAACCCCTTAGAGGAGACACTGTGTGTGTGTGTGTGTGTGTGTGTGTGTGTGCGTGTGTGTGTGCGTGCATGCGTGCTTAACCTAACCTCGTGTATCTTGGAGCCCTGGCTGGCTGTCACCTTTAGTTAGTGGTATAGGCATTTGGCATTAACCAAAGTCTGTGGGCAAGTGCACACTATAATGAACTGTATGATGTATTTTTTAACTGAGTAGATGCACCACTACTAACAGATATCAGAAAGGTCCAGATTGCAAATTCCATTCTTTCATCTGATTCATGTCTAAGCAGAGGATTGGAAACATCAATTTGGCAAAAAAGCGGAAAACCGAGCCGCGCCTATCCGTGACGCCAACGAGTAGGTTAAAGTTTCAGCTTAACCTTGGCACAGGACGACTGTTGCCCTACAAGCCAAGGTAATCAGCCTGGCTCGACACGTTGGTGCAATACTTTCACTCAGAGTGCATGTTGGTTAAAGTAAAAAAATACTGAGAACCAAATGGCTACTTTAAAACAGTAAAGTCCTGAGGTGAGTGTTTGTACCTAGGTGTTTTTACCAACATACAATTTTTAATACAGCTTTTACTGATAACGTCATTAGAGCATGAGTCTGGATTTAGTTGTTATTTTTTTTAATGTGCCCAAAAAAATTATCATTATGCTCAAAATGAGAATCTGTGTTTCAGATAAAAAAAGAAAACAGCAAGTATTATAGACGGGCAGCTTAAGATAACATATAACTTTTACAAATTGAACATGCGTAACATTGTTTTTTCACAGATTAGAAAGTTTGGCAAATTATAGTAATATCTCTACTGACCTTTCATGGCTGATGGTGAGAGGGAACGAAGCGAACGGAGACACATGGTGAGGTGAGGATAAAGAATAGATTTACACCATGCACAGGCACACACACACACACACACACACACACACACACACACACACTAGGCTTACACAGGTAAACACACACTCACATGGCCTCAGGGTGCTGAACCACTCCCACAGCTTGCAAATGAGATATCCAAATGAAGTTGCCATTTTTACATTCAGTTAATCCGACTAAGCAAATAAAGGATGAACACATTTTCAGTCCTAGCAAGGAAATGCAAATATTGCAGCAAATTTTGTGATTATTTCTATTCTTCATCATACTTACCCTTTCTTCAGTGCATTTACATGTCTGGGTATCAGTAGTGGATGATAGGATGTTGTTCCTTGTGGGGCCACAGCCTCCTCTGCGATGTATTATACATCAGGGATAAGGACACAATATTGCGGCGCACGCCGGAGTTATTGGGCTCAGGTAATCATGTTTAAGTAATTAGTTTTAACGCGCGGCCGTCCAGTGTACCCGACAGCCGATGAGTAGTGAAGGTGTCATGAATTAGCCTGGAGAGGACGAGCTAACAACAGGCGAGTGTGTGGTCGACGGTGAGGAGCTGGGCAGGTGTAACAGGCCGTGACTTGCACTGTGGTGCGCTCGGCGTCGTTTAGCAGTGTCCCATTGGGGGGGGGGGGGGGAGTACTGAGAGTTCAGGGCAACGCCTGGTGGCATCTACGACCTGCTTCGAATGAAATCAGTTTGAATCAGTAAATCATTACTGGTAATTTTGACATATTGGTTGAGCAGTACAGTGTCACTTAAGGTATTAATAACAGTAGGTTTTATAAGTGGAAGCTAATTTGCTAATTGTTGAGGAATTTTCGTCTATCCTCCCCTGAGAAACTCTCAAGACGGGTCTTCTCAGGCACCAAGCGAGGTCATCTCATCTACGGCAAGACGAAACAATCGTTGAGCAGCTGAAGTCTCTCGCGAGGTGCCATAGTCGCGGGGTGATGACGACATTACTCTAAGCTAAATACAACTGCAGAGACCGGGGACGGGCAGACTGTCTTGGGACGGGGAACACTGTGAACCTGTTGATCTGTGTAGCGAACCTGAAGTCTCCTCATAATTGAGCTCTTATAAAAAATACTTCTGCTTAAGTCATCCACTGTTTCCGTCTGCCTGATTCAGCATCCACTCCATCAATTGTTACATTTTACAAATGACTACCTGTTAATCTAAAGCGAACTTGACAGGTTTTAAGCCTTTATGACATTTGGGTTGCCAGTTTGGGTTTGCCGTTCATCACTCTCTAGTTGCAAACTTCCTTTTTCTTGTACCGTACGCTCTCTCGCTCGTCACTTGGTCCACACTGAACCACTATTTCCACACACGTTTGTCTTGCTGACACACGGCTCTTACAAGCTGAACTGCTATTAGCACTGGGCTAACCCCCTTTCAATACATGAACACACCTGGAACATAACAAGTGTTTTTCTTGGTCTTCCTCTGATTCTACGGACATTGTGTGTCGGCACCAATAGCTGTTCAGTTAGGACAGAGCTAATGTGCTAAGTGGCTATTTAGCCCGGTGCTAACTGGATAAAGTGCCAACATTAGCTTTAGCTTCAGCTTATGTTGTGTTTCATGTGTGAAGTAGTTTGTCACCAAGGGAAAGGGCTACCAGAAAACAGTAAACAGCTCGCATTAAAGGAACTATGAATGGATATTGGATTTTTATTTTGATGTAACTGCCAGCAGTCGCGGTTTTGCCAACAGTTTGTTGGCGAGTCTGTCCTTCTTATCACCAAGTGAGATATGTCGTGGCCGTCAGGAATTACTGATATCGACTGACTTGGAAACATGCCCACAAATTGCAAAAGCCACGGCCACGGTTTGTGGATCCTGTTGGCCCAGATTGCTCCGTGGTATTACATTTCAGAGACTTGCACGTTTGCTGCTAGCAAGCTAATCTGCTGTAGTTTTTTTTTATTAAAGTGAGCTCACTCACTTAATTGAAGATAATAATTTGAGGTAACTTTGCTGATGGTTTACACAGTGACATGACTTTCAGTCACATTTGTAATGGCTTCCTTGGAAGTTAGACCCATTACAATAATGACCTCTTAACATTTAAAGCTGCAAACCTCAGTGCTTATTACAACATAGACTCTCGTGACCCTTTTTAAACCTTTACTATATAGTAAAGGCCAATCAAGGGGAAAGGCAAAAGGAAAAAACGAACATGTGACAGCATGTTTGTCCTCTTCTTTTCTGCATTGTTAGAGATTCATTTTGAGAATTTGTGCTGCCATGCTTATGATTTGTCTCATAATTGTGCCACTTGTTTACATTAATAACATGTTTGGTTTGACAAACCGCACACAGCGCTTTAAAACTTTGCATAATTACATCCTTTAGCAACCTCCTCCTTTAATGGAAAAGTGAGATTTCTTGCAGCTATGACTTACTCTGTCGATCTATTGATTCCGCTCAAACTGTCAGAAACTAATTGCACTGGCAGTGAGGCTATTAATGTATCATACACACTAACAGATGGCACAGTGATTGTTTTCCCTCCAACACTCAGAGGCATGTATCAATCAGAGAGAGAAAAAGTCTCTCTGAACACGAAATCAAAAGGTTATTACGTAGATCTTTACTCTCACTATTATGATATCATAAACCTTACATTTAGTGTACTTGAAGAAGCCCAGTCTAATTGATAAAAAGAGGAAATATAGGTCCAGTGCCATAAAACCTGATCATTCATTTGGGTTAAAGGCCCCAGGTTTTTTTTTTGCTATTAATAAATCTGGGGCCAAGCGACATCTCTGTCCATTGTGAATCACAACGATGACCCCCACGCTCCCCGTCTGGGGCAGACCCTGTGTGTGATCAAACGTGCCAACTTAAGTGTGGCTCCCTCATGCTCATCCGCCAGGCTTTGAACAATGCAGCAAACCAACCTCATTTCCTGCTCCATTGCTTTACAAATGACTCCGGAAAGCTGAACCAAAACCCAAGTATTGGAGATGCACTGATGGCCATAATAGCCGTATGATTAGAGCGGGCAAAGGTCCAACTCAGAGTGCAGACTGGACCCACCTCCTAGGCTTCGGACCAGTTCAAAGCTGGAGTTTCAATAGATAAATAAGAGATGAATGGTCCAGACTAAAACATTTAAACAACTTTCCTCTCTCATTCTCTCTATATCCTCCATCTGCAGGTAACTCTGACTCCCAAGAGCTACAGGATCCAGAATTGACACTACTTCTCAACTATTGGATCATCAGTATCAGAATAACTATTATTATTAACTGGTGCTGCTATCATTAATAAGACCATTTCATCTAAAAGAATTACTATCATTATTGCCATTATGACAATCTGGCGGTGCTTGAAGACATCAGTTACACAACTGTTCCTGGTCTCCCTCTCTCTCTCTTCTAACGTAACCTTTGGCAAATTCGCAATTGTGGAATAAAATTTTGAAATGACTATGGATAATTTCTCTTGAAATGCTACACGACTGTGAGTTATCTGTTTATCTAAGATTACATACATGGTAAATGTCACCTGCTCAACCAGCACGTTAGCATCATCATTGAAAGCTATTAGCATGCTGCTATTAGCATTTAGCTCAAAGCACAAAGAGCAAGGAGTGGAATAGTTGTCTTGCGTTCATGCTACTTCAGGCTACTGCGGCGAAATTAATTTCCTTCTCATTATAAAAAAGCAATAGTACAGATTTAATCATCACTGTGTTGATTGGAAAATGGATATTTGTTATTATTAAAATGGCGGGCATCATTAAATTACCAAAACCATCTTTTGCCTTCATGGAAACGGTAACCCTATCGCATTGGTGCATGTCATGGTTATGCAAGAACTCCCAACTGAATACATTATCTCAACAAAAGCCCTGCCTCTTTTTGCCTAATGCCCCATACGAAAAATTGGATGAAAGCCCACGTGCGGCACACAGCCAAATGTGTGACGCCTCGCATAAGCGGTTAATAAGCTTAATTTTCTGTCAGGTAGCCTACATACTGCTCTGCTGCACTCCGAGGCTCTCAGCCACCGATCAGCCGCTGGCCTCAACACTCAGTTCTCTTTGACTTACGCCGTACTGACAGGTTATCTCGTCCTACGAAGATCGCTGCCTGAGCAAATCATCCTTCTCACATGCTGTGAAGAACTGTTTGTTCTGCTGGTTTCATTTGGCCTGTCGTGCCTATTTCAGTCCTTGTTTTTAATAGTACAAATTTGTTAATCTCAAACAGGCACACAAGCTGATTGCCATTGCTGCAAGGCTTTTAAATTTCCTCACGCATTCGAAGATAATGGAGTCCCAATAAATGTTCTGTTGCTGCGTCCTAAACTCCTTGACAATAATCGTCTCTCAAATGTAAGACTAGTACGGTTTAATTAACAAAATGTCTTACCTGAAATTAAAGAAGCTCTTTTCAGACATGTTTTCGGACCCACTCCGCCGACAGATCATTTGTGAAATGTTGGGACTCGGAACAGTACGAGGGGTTGAGAGCAATTATGTTGTTGAAAATGAAGTGGCACTGGAATGACAAGCAAGTCATTTGGCTTTGTCTCTTGCAGCCCACTCATTAAAACCTGCCTGCATTTTTGTTATTACCAATATGACCGCATTATGCCACGAGCTAAGGGAATTTTCTTGATTTAGACAGAAATAATCGACATTTTGAATGAAAGCATTGCTAAACTTGTGTTATCCAACTTCTTGGCACAGTGCAGAGCCATTACAGTTTGGTCCAAACCTTTACAATATGCCAGTTAAATTCAAGAATCAATTTTCTGAGCAAAAAAAGACGCCTTTTACATCACTTAAGCAAAAAAGGGAAAAAAATGGAGATTGTTCGCGCTTTAGGCCGAAACAAGCTGTTTTGGAAAGAGCTTTGAATATTTTGTGCATGATTTGCTGCTCATCTGCTGACGCACTTTAGCCTGAAGGACGAGCAACAATTCATGAAGGTTGATTGATTGATAGAAGTATTGACTCACTCTTTGTGCCCGTGCACATGTGGAAATCGGTGTCAGCCTCCTCTGACACAACCAGCGCTGCACCACCACGAGCTGTTCCGAGCTTGGCAATTGCGAGGTTAATTGAATTTTTCGTTTCATTTTCTTTATTGTACGTTGCGACCCTAAAATTTTCATCTAAATATCAAGAATTTCTTGCGAGTTCAGACTGACCCTTATCTCGAAGCCCTGCTGATAAAACAATTCATACACAACAAGCACAACAGTATGCCATTGCGCCCCCCCCCCCCCCCCCCCCCCCCCGCTCTAACCAGGTGGGGATGCTCGTCATTGCCGAGTGTTGAATAGTGGCACGGCGTTGGACACAATCGGGCAAAATCAGAGATCATTTGAAGGAGACTCAGGGAGGGACAGTGTGATTGTTGATGCAGATCACTGGATGGCTGGCTGGGTCTGCAGTTGACTCGGTCGCTGACGGCTGATTGAATAAGGCTACTGATGAGGCCATTGTGGCCATAGGTACGTGGTGTGAATGCCTGACAGGCCCCGTGGCAGCCGTGAGTGACTGCCTGCCTTTGTGGCTAACCAGTGGGCCGTGACTTCCCCCAGCTGCGGCGCGTAGCGTATCATGAGCCACTTAAAAGGGGTATTGGGATTGCGCAGTTGATAGAAAGATCATTAGGATATTATTGGCCCCGTATACACACATTCAGCATCTCAGCTACACTTTGACCAAGGCCTTTTCAAGCCGACCTCGTGGTCTAGCTCGCTGAAACATTCATGTGGTAACTTTTGAGACGCTTTGGTAGAAGAGTGAGAAAAAAACACAGGAATATAGATTAGGCGTTGTCTGTCACCAGTGACAATGAAGTGTGAAGCGTGCGTGCACCTTTTTTGGTCATTTCAATTGTGTCTAAAATGCCTTGAGGTGAAGTCGAGAAAAATAAATATATATGGCGTGGGAGCTTTGCTTTGCATCTCATGTTAATTGATTTGTCGCGGCTCGTGTGATGCGAGTCGGGTGACGGTGTATTCATAGCAGCCTTTGATATACCAAAAAATGTAATTCTCAGTCAGGGCTCCGTAATTGCAGATCGCAACACAATTAGGGCTCCTTTGACGCGTGTACCCTTTAAATGTGCAAATGCTACTTTGATGGTGTTCATAATTCAAACCATCGTTAGTTGTTCAAACATCCGGACCAACCAACTGCGATCAACCAGAGCCCCGTTGCCAATTCGTCTAACACTGGCATTTCGTAAGTAAGTACGCGTACATTAAACGCGTAAAGTACAAGGTGACCCCCTTTCGGCCCACTCCTCTCTGCCTTCCCACGGGGACAAACAGCGGGGTTCGTGACACGATGCTGAGTCGTCCCAAATAGTGACTCATCTCCAAAACAGAGTTGGTCCTCCTCCCCGGTGAAGAGTTGTGTAACCTCGTGATGCAACTGCCCTCTGTTGTTCCTCAGTATTCACATCCTGTACTCTCACTTTATATATATATATATATATATATATATATATATAAATATATATGTCTGTTTATTTTGCATCCCTGGAGGGGCAAGTCCAAGTATATATGACAGCCTCATGCCAAAGTTATTGTTTGGAGACAAATGCCATTAAAACTGAGCCTTAATTGAAAACGGATTACTTTTTTTTCAAGGTTGACCTCTTGAGTTTATACTTCCCCTTCCTCATCTCATTTTGCAGTGCCGTGATTCCCTGATGGAGCGAACGCGTGGGATTTTAGGATTCGGCCGAATGTTCCTTTTGCACCACACGGCCACGGACATGCTTTTTCCGATGTTCAGCAGTGCTGGCAGCTCTGGATGAGACTCACTATCGCAGTGCAGTCATCTCACGTGTGGTCGTACAGAAAAAAAAGAGATGAGCCATGATTCCACCAGCTTCTTTTGGCTACAGAATCTCGATGCATGTCCTGCAGTTATGGAACAGACACACTCGATGGGAAACCCAGGTCCGTGTAATTAACAGCTGTTAACATAATAGAGGTCAGGTAGAAGAGAATACACTGGAAATCCCAACTTCCCCTCAATTGAGAGAATCTGAAATAATAAAAAAATGAATAAATAGAAGGACAAGACCCGACACAGAGCTATCGAATCATTTTCAGAGAGAGACGGCATGTGGCATGAAATCACCATCAAACTGAAAAACATCTTTCTCAACAAGCTGCGACTTCTCACTGCGTTCTGTTTCTCCCCATTAACCGCGGTAACGGACCGCGACCGGCTCATCCACATCAAAAAATTGCAGGCGACGAGACAGTGGCGACGAGATGATGGTCTGACCCTAATTACTTGGGCCACGCTGCTCATCGGCAAAGATTCGGTAACGCTCGGTGGCACGCTTGTATTCTGAGTTGCGTCTCCGTCACCGGATCCGAGCCCCTTTCAAATGACCTCTCTCTTTTTTTTCTTCTTTCCTTCTTCTTCCCCCTCCCAGTGCCATATCTGCTCGGCCCTGCGTCACCCTGCGGGCAACCAACAGGACTCGAAGGAGGGGGTCGGGGTTCCTTCACGGCGTCGGCGTGCGTGCTCTCCTGCGTCACGCGCCATCATGTCCTCCGAGTCCAGACGACGCGTTCGTGGGTGTAGCTGGGCGCGGTGTACCGACGGGGAGAGAGAAATAACCACGTTTACAGACGGGTGCCCTGTAGTTTTTTTCTAAAATATGGTACATGCGAAAGTGCACTTGGTCAGATATTAAAAAAACAACCTACACCGCACACATCCATTTATCATGTTGTGCTCTTTCCCTCTTTCGTCAGTCCGGGGACACCTGGGGGGTACAACCCCCCCCCCCCCCCCCCCCCCCCAAAAAAAAACAGTCAGCGCCTCTGAGCCTGAAAATAGAGGTTGTATACCTGCTTTACGTGTATTACACGGCCGCGGCCTCGCGGAGAGAGACAAGGCCGCGGCCGTCACAGATTTATCAGCTTTGCCGCGCACGTTGCTGTTGTCGTGTGTTGAGGCCGAGCGCCGCCGCCTAGTGAAATCAAACTCGAGACAAATCAGAGCCGCGGTGGCGTGATGTTCCCACCCAGCCTCCACCCCCAGTGGCTATATATCGAAGGAGCTCAGGGGGAGGGATGCGGGTTGGTTTATAGGGTCCTGTTTGCCCCGGAATAAATAATCCCCACCCCCCCCCCCCAAGTAAGTTCTTATCAGTGGCAGCCAGATGGAGCGCAGCGGACCAAGCAATACCTTCAGACTTGTTGATGGAGCAGCGCTGGCAGACGGGCTGTCATTGTGTGAGGGGGCTTCTCTGGGCTCCAGATTAGCATCTGCAGCTATTTTCTCTCAATTTTTTTCATAATTGCCAAGAGGCGTTTTCGTTTGTTGCGATTTCCCTGTTTGATTGTCACCGCTCTGTCAGGGGGAGGCTTCGTTCTTTTTTTTTAAAACATATGGCCGTCATTTCCCTATTCACGCCTTTTGGTTTTTTCAAAGGCTATAATAACAGTCACCCTACACTGCAGTGGGGAGCTCGTGCGCGTGCAGCCATCAGACTGAATCTAATCAGCGGCGGTGCAGCAAACCAACTGTGCGTCGAGGGGTTTTCTGTGACGGGCCCGGCCACAAACAATAGGACATGACAAGAGGCACTGGACGCAACACCGGCCGCCACTGCCTCTGGCCACCAGCCGCTCCACGGCTGCTATCCAGTCATCTAATGCAGTGAACAAGGGACGACAACGACAACAATAAAATGCACGCGCATGTTCTCGCTGCCAATAAAAGGCCGAAGACGGAGCGACGACTGTGCGATGTCGACTGCTCCGCCAGCCGCCGCATGTCACCGCGGGAAATGAGGGAGGACGAGAATAGGCATCCACCAGTGCGCAGTCTCCGCGGCCCCCGCCCTCAATTCCACCACAGGGGGAAAAAATACCCACAATGCACTACTTGATGCTTTTGTATCGAATTGGCATCGCACTGGTGGCTCTGACCCACTTTTTTTTTTCCTTTTTTTTTACCCAACAGCGAGCAGGTTATTTTGAGATCCCATTAGCGGCACGACCAAGGGCAACAAAAAGGTGAAGTCTTCTGTGCACACACCCACACCAACTGTCCGATGGGTTGTTGTTGTTGGTTTTTTTGGTGGATGCAAATCTGCCCCAGCACCTGCCTGGCAGAAATATGCAACTTATTTGTGTGTGTGTGTGCGTGTGTGCGTGTGTGTGTGTGTGTGTGTGTGTGTGTGCGTGTGTGTGTGCGCGCGTGTGTGTGAATAGAAGGCAGAACATGAGTAACTCTGATGATTATAAGGATGCTGCCAGTGCCAAGTGCTCCAGTTGTGGAGATGTAATTCTTTGCTCAGGGACAATGTATCATCCGGTTTAAATCTTGATCCTGTCGCTACTACTGCTCTCGCAAAGGACCAGATGCACCCTGCAGGCAAACTGGAGATATCAACCAGTTTAAATAGCGGGGACGACTTGGACTGTTCATTAATTTGGCACAGCTGCGATTCGAACCTTTAAATCCAGACTGTAGTTTGTTCGTTCTCAGAAAATAAAAATTACCGTTGCGCGACACCACTAGTGAAACAGAGCGTTACGCCCGTTTCATTAGAACTCACCAGTTCAAACTGATTTAACTTGTACCATTAGGAGGTTGATTGGTGGTTGTTACATCTGCTCTCTGTGAGAACGTCCAGATGCTCTTTTTTTTGTCAAGGTCAGAATCAAAGCCGGACAGCGAGGAGGAGATGGAGAGGAGGAGGAGGAGGAGGGGTCGGATTCTCTGTTCCCATCAGGCACTCTGGGCCTCTGCGGTGACGCGGCACCTGCAATCAGAATAGACACAAAATGGAGTCCCAGCTGGCCCCACATCAGTGGGAGTCAAAAGGGCCGGGGGAGGAGGAGGCGGAGGGAGAGGAGTGGAGAATGCTTCAGGCTCGATTAGGCCCATTTCCTACAGCTCCGTCTTGAAACCCTGAGATTCATCACCCCGGGTCATTAGCGGCAAAATCACAGCTGCCACTCACACCAGCCGGTTGGGGCTGAATTCTTTTGGCTGCCTTGTTCATAGGGACATGCTGACCAACCGGGATGTACTTTTCAATTTCAGGATTTTTTGCACAAAGCCCGTCTTCACATGAGGAGAGCAGATCTGACATTGGAGTCCGTCTGCATTTCTTCCCAACGGTTGTCGACGGTCGACTCTTTTATCTGGGCTCCACCACGGTCTGTTTGAGGGTGAAAAGGTGAGACAGGAAGGGAAATGAAGGGCTGAGAAGGAGATGGAGGAGCGATAGGTAATGAGAAATGACTGAATGAGTTCATGACAGAGGAGGAGGGTGGAGGTAGTGGAGGGGGGGGGGACAGATTGGGATGTGAAAGTGAAAGATAAGCAGATACTCTTGACGACAAGTGAGTCCCGCGCCAAGATAAACAGCCGCCTGTTAATGGCGTCGCACGAGTAATTTGTCACTCCCTCGTGAAAAGCAAACACCAGGGGTAGGCCACACTTGCAAACCCCAAAGGATGTTTTTACTGAGCTTTCTCATCCATCTTTACACAACCGCTGCTGCCGAGTCCACCGGTGTAGCGATATATATATATATATATATATATATACACACACATATATATATACATATATATATGTATATGTGTATGTGTATATATATATATGTGTGTATATATATATGTATGTATATATATATATAAATGTATATGTATATCTACACAGCTGCGTCACATTAAATCTTACAAAATATTACAGACGTTCTGTTGAAGGTTTGAGTGTTGATGTTTTACTTTAAGGATCTTTTCACAGATTCAAGCTCTGTGAAAGGCCCGTGTACTGTACAGAGGTATCCTGTCAGTTTTGTGGTACAGGACACGCAATAAAACATTTTCATTTGTGGCCGGTTCGTAAACTTTTAACACAATTGGCAGTCTTTGAATCACAGCGTATGAATCGCAGAATGATGCCAACACATTTTTCACTTCACTTTGACATAAAGTAAAACAGCTATCCACCATTTTGGATCAAATGACAATAGGGGTTTCTCACGAATTGTCTTGTAGGTGAGCGTCGCCATCTTGTGGGTGTTTTCTAACACTACACACGTGCTCTCAAATAATGGAGAGAGAAATAATCAATAATTTCCGACATTGAAAGCAACTGTACATTTGTTTGGCTGTCGAGTACAAAATATACATCCGGATTGTGCAATATTAAAACGCTTATTGATGTAGATTGACTGATTTAAAACGTCTGGTCCCCCTGGAGACATGAAGCGACTTCTAAGAAATAAAACAATGCGACGTAAAAATCATTTAAATCCAGCAGATTGAGAGAAAAAATTAAAATTGAAATAAACATGTGCATTAAATATCCAGCTAAATATTCGTCAACCTATCAAAATGCTGTCCGCGGCACCGCCCAGCGGCTGCATGTGAGACGTGTGCGACGCCCGCGGCCGCTTCCCCGAGATGGGCAGCAGCTCGCCGTTGGCCTTCATCTGGTCTATCCTCCGGGACAGGTCGGCGTCGCTGTCGATGACCAGGGTGCACCTCTGGGCGTAGCTGACCAGGGTCTCCTCCCCCTGGCGAAACATGCCCACCAGGGGGACCATGTCCTTGCCGGCCAGGTGGAGCTCGGCGATGGACGCCGTGTTGGCGATGGTGTTGCGGTCGATGCCCAGGTGGCGGAAGGCCTCGCTCATGCTCTTCTTCTTGATGAAGGCCGACAGGACCTGTTTGTAGCGGTGGATGACGTACTGGACGCCGGTGGCTGGCGGAGAGAAGGGACGGAGTGAGGGGTAAGAGACGAGGGTGGGCCGGGGATCAGAGAATCACTTTTAGACTTGGATTACCTCTCTTTCTGCTGTAGTCCTTCCCTTTCCTCGACCTTTTCTTGTCCTTGTGGTGTTTCTTCCGCCTGTGCTCGCTCGAGGCCGCCGACGCCGCCGACGAGTCGGACGCTTCCGAGCCGCTGGCGCTGCTGTCGGAGGAGGTGGAGGAGGCCTTTTCCCTCTTCCGAGACTTGCTCTCCGAGTGTTGCACCCTGCTGGGTTTGGGAGCTGCGACGAAAAACAGGAGAGAAGCGATCAACGAAGAGAAATGAACCAATCAATAAACACTTAAACAGTCCGCCACCGCTTCAGACGCCGACCTTCGGTCACTGGACTGGGCGACGCGAACGTCGGCATGGGGCGATTGCTCGTGAGGTTTTCGATCTGGCTCCGCAGGAACCGGCGGTCCTGCATCAGGTCCTCCACCTGCCGCTCCAGCGCGGCGATGCGCTCCTGTTTGCTCTCCAGCATGCACTGCAGCTTGGTGATGGTCAGCAGCACCCGCGGGGGGAGGCTCTCCACGTGCGGGGCAGCTAGAGAGAGGCGACACACCGGGCACGAAACCACAACTCTGGCGTTTAAAAGACTACGAATCCAAGTGAAGCATCCGGAGCCTGGGTCAGATTAGTTGCTGCTCGTTACCTGACATGGCGCTGCTGGGCGTGTTGTCCTGGACGGAATCCGCCGCGGCTCCCGATTGGAAGCTCTCCCACTTGACGATGCGGAGGTCATCCTGCTCCTGCTTCAGCCAGGCCGGGGAGCCCAGCCTGTCCTTGGTTCTCACCGAGCTGGAGTCGATCTCGACGCAGGCGGAGTAGCCCGACGGCTCCTGCTGCCACACGGACGACATCTTCTTCAAACCTGAAAGGGACAGGAAGTGAGTCGTCGTTGTCGTCGTCGTCGTCGGGGGTCGCGTAGCGTTGAAAACCGTATAACATGGAATTGGTAATAACCCTTTAGACGGTCAAACATTAGGAAGGCAAAAAATCAGGATTCCTTTTCTCGCTTGTGACAATCAGTGACTGTTTGCCGTCAACAGCTGGCGCCACTGGAACTTGTACTGAGGCTGTCTCCATGGCAACAAGGTACGGAACTCGTAATTATGAGATCCGTATCCACTAATTAAGAGATAAACGTCTTTTCATGAAATATGCATGTAGATGTTGTCATTAGATGAAGATGCTACGTCCAAAATTACGAGACGCGGGAATCATAATTATAAGATAAAACTGCCTCGTTGTTCTCCACAAGTTACAAATCTTACAATAACACAACAATACAACGACATTTTACTACAAATTCTCTGTTCGTTTGTTCTACGGCGACACTGTGGGGACAATAACGTGAGCTGTTATGGCTTATCTTATGATGCTGTAACTCTGTTCCCAGACAGTTTGTAATGTACAAACAGCGATAGTTATTTTATAATGTGTAACTTCTCCGCAGAGTGAGAATCCACGTTTGTAAAAACCAAAGTGACTGAAGGTGAATTCTGCTTCAAAACCTCAGCGGTATCTAGAAGTTGTCGTAGCGTGTAGAGACACGCACCCTGTCGCCCCCCAGACTTTCAGGTGAGCACTATGATTTCTCTGAAGGTCTGAGAGACGGTGATGTGATCGTAAAAGCAGCAATAAGTCGGTGGAGTCTTGTCAATAACTGATAACTGAGGCTGATTTGATGCATTGGCACGGATCAATGATCACTCTAGAGTTTGTGTTCTAGTTAATGCTTAATGGTATCGCCTGTTAATGAATGTTAGCACTGGGTCACAGAGTGCAGTAATAAATCCAGTTACATGGAAAGAGCAATGCAAAACCTCATAGAGAAGTGAAGCCATTTTACTGGAGGTCAGCTGAGGATATTTACACACTGAAAGATATTTACACACTGCTGCTGCTGCTGCTGCTGCTGCTCGACCCGAAGGCCTTTGTTTATGTCACATTTACCAAAAAAACATATTGTTATGATTTTTTGTTTTTGCGGTTGTTGAAAGAAATGATGTGTAACATTATAGGAGAAGGGCGATTAATTAGTTGACCGATCGACAAAGAAGATATTCGGCAACTATTCTCAAAACGGATTAATCATCAGAGAAAAAAGTCTAAGCAAAAGCTGCAATAAAAAAACATCTTTATATAATAGAATTGTATGTTGCATATCTATAGGTTTGTTATTGATGACTAGACAAAAAACCACGAGGTTTGAAGATGTAACTTTGGATTTTTGTCTTCTACTTTTTGACAAAGAAAAACAAAATTGTAAATAAATCAATAATTCAGATTGCAGTTCTACTAAAACCTCACGTGTTGAATCCTATAAACTCACCCTACTTTAAATAATGACTCCAATCATCACGAGTCACACATTAAGTTGGGAGACACTTTGTGTTTTGCTTGACAAAGCGGGTTCAAAGATTTCAAAAGGAGGCGCTTGCGTTGCAGGAAGTGGACATCGCATCTTTATGTTTCCATGGAGATGATGATGCTGGACTCTCTCCTCCTGGAAGCATGTGCATGCGGGAACACAAGGAGGGAGTTGAGTGCTGCAGTGATAAATCTGCATCTGACATAACATGTTAATGTGGAAATAACTCTATTACTATAATCGACACAATCTAATTAAAAAGATATATACTGTATATATATTACATCTTCCTATGGAAGTATGTGCAAATAAAATCAAAAACAAAGTCTGCAGGCTTGGCATATTTGTCAATGATGATTTATTGCAGGGATATAAGTGTTTTAATTGTACTAAATATTACAAATTGTTATAAATCTTCATTTGAAGAGGAGTAATGTCGGGTGGGCTGCAGAAGAGGGACCGACCATGTCTCCCTGCAGTGGTTTTAATTAGCTCCAACCAAGATGGATGCTAATGACTGTAATTACCAGGAGAACAGGGGGAGAAAGAAGCAACAAAGGCAGAGAAACACCGGGAACAAACGCACCTTCGACAGGGTCCAGAGGTTCGGCCTTACGCCCCAGATGTTCCCGAGTCCGAGGCGCTGCACGCCGGAAACTGACCGCGCGTGAAATCTGCAGATATTCAACAAAATAAACAGACGAGTGGGGAAAAAATTAATAAATAAAAGAAGCGAGACTACAGCATGCGAGGGGCGGAGCCTTGCGGTGCGTTCACGTGCGACCACGGAAACTCGTACTTCTCAGAACTACAGAAACATATTACATGTAGACGTGTTAAATTTCAGAACCATGTAAATTAAAAAAATGTAGAAAATACATGAATACATGAATACATATAAAAATACATAAATTAATAAGACAATATATAAACACAAATAAAAGTAGAAATTAATAAATAAATGTAAGAATACAGAAATAAATACATTTAGAAATAGATATATACATCAATGTATAAATACAAATGAATGAAATTAGGCATATACAAGAAATAATTTGTATAAATCAAACTGACAAAATCAGAAGGTCTTGCCGGTGAGCTGTTGGATGTTTAAACTGTTGATTGACCAATCCATGAATCGATCATCTCATTTTCCAGGTCAGTAAATAGGGGAGTGAATATTCCAACAACAATTGTTGAACAGCTTTGAGTATTTTCTTATTAATAACTAATTTCCTTTTACATGCGACTTCAGCTTTAACTGGGAATATTTCCGACAGCACCTGAAGGCAACACAGGAGCGGCGACAGATTTAAAGGGGGCGTGTCCCTGTCATAGACTTTGCAGCAATATAGCATTAAGATCATTTCCGGATCGTTTGGCTTTTTGGATTTTTGCACTTCGACAGACACAGGATGTTTGATAAGGTTGTCATGGAAACCACACACTGACCTGCTTCATGGGTGGGCTTATGTGCTGCCATGACAACTGCATCATTGAGCATAAAGAAAATGGCATGGCACCTGTTATGATGTTAGAGGGAACTTTATTTGCAGTTAAAACTAAACATCTTTGGCTACAGAGAGAAGAAAAAAACACTTTTCCCAAAACCAAGCCGTCGTATTGGTTGACGTCACCATCCCATGTGCTTGAGTTTCTACTCAGCCTGTTGCAAAACGGTTTATAATAGTGGTCATTTTAATAAATCTCAGCTGCCTTACTGTATACAGACAGACAAGTAACACAGACGACAGACCGTCGGGATGTTAAATGTCCAGCTCACCTACAGTAAACATCATTAGAAGGTTTCTCCTCATATGTATTTATATATGTAACCTCTGGCCTACTTTTAACATCCTGCGAAATAATGCTATAAATATTAAAAACTCTAACTGTTTAGTCTTAAAAAAACCAAAACATTTATAAGACAATGAGGTGTATTTTTGAGTTGTACTGGATAAAAATGCAACATAGTGTAAATCAATATATAGTTTCTTTTTTTTCGACAAGCAACTGATAAAATATATATAATCTCTTTTCGTGAATGAGACCGTACGGATACTCACATTCACACCACATTGCATAATCCTTCATGATCTCATGCTCATATTCCTCCAGTACAAACTTTCACTTTTCTTCATTTCAAAAAGCACAGAAGCTTCAAGTCGCGTGGAGGGATTGTGTTTGATTACAGTAAAAGTTTAACAGTCACTGAGGTCGGGACAACGGCCCAGGGTAAAAAAAGAAAACATAAAAGGTAGAGATAGAATTATTTAATCTAAGACGGTATAATACTCATAATACTTGTACTGTGGTAATAATAAAATACTAATGTGTCATCTGTTAGTTAAGGAAGAGCATAAGAAGAAACAAATGAGAGAAGCAAGATTTAGTTTTTAATTCTGCATTCCGAGAATAAAGTTTAGATTTTCGAGAATAAAGTAAACTCCTCTGGTTCATCAAATCCAGTAATAGGAGATATTTCAGTTCAGTTTGTGTTTACTTTAAGTTATTCTCGACATGCAATCTTGCATATCAATCTCGATATGCAAGATTTACAAAAAAAACAACATTTTGAATTTATTCAAAATGCAAAAATATATATTTCCTCTTTGTTTAGTTAGACTTCATCCACAATATTGTCCTTTTCTTAATATTTCAAATTTGTTCTTGAATTGAAATGAATCTATTTCCTCTCTGTTTAGTTTGAACTATTCTCGACATTTTGAAGTGAACCTCAAAATGAAAAAAAAAAATCAATTTCTCCTCTTTTTTTTCAGTTTTACTTTTTTCAACGACATTTCAAATTGAATCTCGATATGCAAAATTTTTGATAAATGTTTCTTTGTTTAGTTTGACCTCATCCTTTATATTTTCAATTTGTTCTTAAAATAAAAAAAAACCCCAATTTCTCTTCAGTTTATTTTGACTTTATTCTCGAAATTCTGCCTTTTTTTCTCGAAAAAAATGAAACCTTCCTCTCAAGTCTCTCAGACTCCTCTGCAGTGAGTGTGTGCTGCAGCGGAAGGACACACGAAGGCCTCAGCTGACTTCTCCTTCTTCTTTTCTCGTGCCAGTGTACGAACATGTTAAAGTGTGATTATCCCGTCGAGCCTCCAACCAGCTGATCGCGTCACGCTCGCCGCAGTTGCATCGGTGTGACGACAGTTTGACTCGTGTGGCCGTTGGACCTGTATGAAATTTGGTTTCCTCGTTGACGGCGACTGACAATGCTGGTAGAGGCGTTAAGAAGTGAAAGCGCTACAAACAGACTAGGAAACGGGCAGTGATTGACAGACTGTTCTGGATGAATGACTCCAGTTCACTATCTGTGGTGGGGGGGGAGAAAAAGAATGTTTAAAAAAGAATTAGTCAGCCATGTTGTTTACTGTAACTCAGTTTGGACAAGACATGAGCCACGGTGACTCTCTCATCACTTCCACCCTCCTGCTCCCGATCTGTCAGACCGGGTTCCTCTGCCGTCTCCGGCCTTCGCCTCCGCTCCTCTCAGTGGCAGATCGCCAGGAGGAGGCGCTTGAAGTCGCCGCTGCACTCGTCCCTCAGGGCGTCCTTCAGGGACACGTCGTACTTCTCCAGGTACATCTCTTTGATGGTCTCCAGATCAAACTGTTGGCGGAATGGAAAAGTAAAAAAGAACACATTTATAGACTAGAACCCTTGGATGAACTCTGGTCGGCACCAGCGGTTTTGAGCCGCGTCGTTCCGTTACCTCCGAGCGACAGACGATGATTCGTATGAGCGTGGCCTCGTCGGTGCCCGCCCCTTTCATCGCCTTGTTCAGACGCCGGGCGAAGTAGAGCTGAGGGTTCTTAGCCACTCTCACTGCGGGAGGAGGGAGGAAAAGGTTTCATATTAATCCACCTGGGCTGCACGGTGGCGTAGTGGTGAGCACTTTCGAGGGTTCTGGGTTCGAGTCCCGGTTCAAAACCAACCAGGGCCTTTCTGTGTGGAGTTTGCATGTTCTCCCCGTGTATGCGTGGGTTCTCTCCGGGTTCTCCGTCTTCCTCCCACAGTCCAGAGACATGCAGAATGGAGTCAGGTTCATTGGAGACTCTGAATTGACCGTAGGTGTGAATGTGAGAGTGACTGGTTGTTTGTCTCTGTATGAGGCCCTGTGATAGGCTGGCGACCTGTCCAGGGTGAACCCCGCCTCTCGCCCAATGTCAGCTGGGATTGGCTCCTGCCCCATGTCGACCCATTCGGGTCCGAGACCGAGTTCTCTTGTATTTCATACTCACCGAGAGCAACGTAGCATTTCTTCAGCGTCCCAGACGTCTCGTTCTCCAGCGCATCCAGGATTTCGGTTCCCGAGAGCTGAGGAGACAGAGCGACGCGTTGAATCGGAGTTCCGCGCGCGTAGGGAGCCGAGCTTTGTCCGCTCGGGCGACCCCATTTCTATTGCACAATTTCACATTAAAGGTAACTCAATGTTGTGATAGCAAGTGCACTTTGACATTTCTTTGATGACATGTCCCCCCGGGGTCATCTGCGACACCAGAACCGACCTGCTCATATATCTTGAACGTGGCCTGGAGCTGCAGGTAGTTCCTGGACGCCAGCACGTAGGTGAAGGTGGACTCGTCCGTCCCGAAGCAGCCCTCGCCGGCCTGCGGCGGAGGAACGGAAAACGAATAAATCACCTTTTCCCTTTCTCCGGATTTCACAAATCCTCACCTGCTGCGCGACGGGAGGAGCACGTTTCTACCTCGAACAGGCAAGTGGCGTCTTGTTCGGCCAGCTCGTCGTCCACGTCGTAGCTCTCGTCTCTGGTGCCCTGGAAGAAGTGGATTCAGTCCGACGCGAGCCACTGAATGTGGTCTGTGTGTGTGTGTGTGTGTGTGTGTGTGTGTGTGTGTGTGTGTGTGCTGGGGGGGGGGGGTTATAGGGGCATAACTGGGCACAAGGAGAGTGAGCTCCATTTCAGTCCCGGGGACAGATGAGATGGGAGGAGTCCAGTTACACGAGTGGAGCCACTCACCTGCAGCAGGGCAGTGAGGAGGTTTCTCACGTCGCCGCTCGTCTCCCCCTCGATGTCTGCCTCCAGATCTCGTTCGTGCACTGAAGGGGACAAAACAAAGTAGACTTTTTTTATGCTGGAAAATAATATTCGTACTGTTACACGTGATACATCAGTGTTTAAGAAAAGGGGGAGGCTGCACCCTTAGATGGCCGGTGCAGTCAGTGAATCCTAATGTGTAATGAAGCTGTGTGTTGTGTCCACTCTCCCTTAACCGGCCCCTTGTTAGCTGTCAGTTAAAAATTGTCAAACTTTTTCCAAGTCCGGCCTGTTTTCATTTCTTAAAACGATCGTACTGTGACCCTGCAGTCCTCCCCTTTATAACTCTCAAATAAAATCGCGGCAATTGCAGGTGATGAAAATATCTCTTGTTATTCTTTCTGGTATCACCAGCAGAGGGCGACTCCACTGCTTGTTTCTACAGAGGTCTATGAGGCGGCTACTTCTCGACTTTCTCACTTGATTTGTAGCATTTCCCTGAGGAGTTAATGGTTCAATCTTTGGTTCCATGTCTTCTTCAATACAACAGGGTGTTCATTTCTATAAATGATGGTCCCATTTGGAGTAAAACAGACGATAAAAGCATCGTAGTGCGGCTACGGCGCGATTGACCCCTGCTCCTCCGAATATGGTTACTTCTGGTTTGAAAAAATAACCAAGATGGCACCAGTCACAATGCTAAACTTGACATGTGTGGGAGCGTCGCACGAAGGCAGACTTCAAGAAATCCTACCAGGGGTTTGAAAAGGTCAGCATGAAGGATATAAACATCATCAGCTACCAGCATTTGACCTCACAGTGGAAAAGGGAAGTCACGGCAGGATGGGCCTTGACTAAACACAGTGTGACTGAACGTAACGTGGCTTCACGGGGGACAAGAATAGTTCTGTATGTGTTGTATGTACTGTCGGCCCCATGAGTCATTTCCCCCCAGTGTTCAGGGAAATCATCACATTTGGTGACCCGGTGGCCGAGAGTCAAAATATCAACATGTTCATGAACGCAACACCGAATCCACCTCACCCTGAAAGTAGCATTCCTTGAACATGGCGATGTCCTGTTGACAACATTTGAGACGAGACAAACACAGACATTAGAATATTTGACTCTTATGTTCTAACGTCAACGTTTTCATGTGTAAATGGATTGTTTGGACTTGCAGCGTTGGTGGCGGTGCAGAGGAGCTCCACCAGCACGTCCTCGTCGGTGCCCGCCCCCTTCATGGCCCGCCGCAGCTCCTTGACGGCGTAGATGACGGGCGGGTCCAGCATGGCGAGGATGGCCTTCTCGAAGCTTCCCGCCAGCTCGCTCTTCAGCACGTCCACCAGCTCCTGTCACGGCGGGGGGGGGGGGGGGGGGGGGGGGGGGGGAACGTGGGACTGATTTAGGATTGGCAGAAAGGAAAAGAAAAATGATACGCTGAGATGAATCGATACTCACATCGTCATACTTGTCATAATAGGCCTGTTTGATTTCCTGACGCTGAGCTGAGCTGCGGTTGGCCAGGATGTCAATAATGGCCTGCTCATCGGTTCCTGGAGACGGAGAAAAACAAAACAATTTAATCTGCCAGTAAAACTCGCAGCAATGAAAACAAAAGAACATTCTTCTCAGTCCTGTTTCCAACTCACCGAAGCCTTTGCAGGCTTTGCGGATGGCCTTGATGTCGGCGAGGACGTCAAAGTCCTCATAGGGCCAGACGGTTGGCTGAGGGAACAAAAACCAGGCCGTTACGTGTACATGAACTACGAAGTTCAAAACCGGCGATTGTATCAAACTAATCGCAGTTGGAGTGGATGAAGTTCAGGGGGCTGCAGGAGCAGCCGGCCGGTGGGGGAGGGGAGGACTGCTACTACGGCACAATGCCTCGGCTGAGGAATCCGGGGCCAGAGGTCTTTAAACAAACTCGGTGGGGGCTGCGCGAGAGCCAGCGGCACAACCAAAGTGAGGCGCGGGGGCCAACAGGGGCCTGAGGGGAGGTGTGAATGGGTCCAAACGCTAGGGAAATATGTCATCCCCAGAAATCGAGAGACTTTACGATCACAGGGTGAAAGTTAAAGTATCCGTTTTGATGCTTGTATCGGTTTGTACGAAATGTTGTGTATTTCGTGCATATGAATGTTGCTTGAATCATAAAACACTTCTAAGTGCATGTTATGCTTTCATGAAAACACTACAGAACAAGAATGATCATGTTGTACATTTCCAGTCGTGTCCGTTTGTCGTTTTGCTTAAAAAAAAAACGTAAAAACTTAAAAAAATACCTAACTTACATTAAACACAAACGAATAAGTTTGTTCAACTCAAAGTTAACAAGTTGGGAAGTTCATATGTTTGACAACTTTAATCTGAAAAACTTGATTTGTTTGTTTTACCGGTTGAACTAAATGTTTTTCATCTCTTTTCCCCCTACTTTAAAAAATATATATGTTTCTCAACAAATAAATATTTATGGCTATCATCAGATGACTTTCATATTTCTACTGTTAGAACTATAGACAGTCATTTGTAGGATTCTTCAGTGCCACTGTGGACACATGGACGTGCTCTGCACACTTACTCTTGCATAACACACACACACACAAACACACACACACACACACACACACACACTCACACACACACACACACAAACACACGCTCACACACACACACACACACACATACACACACACACACACACACACACACACACACACACACACACACACACACACACACACACACACACACTCACTCACACACACACACACACACACACACACACACACTCACACACACACTCGTCTAACGGGGCTGTGATGAATTCCGCAGGGGAGTGGCCCACTCGCTCCCCTCTGCGCAAAGGCAGACTCGGTTGTCTGTCACACGGTTTCCTTTTTCGACACTCGCATCGTGAAATGTTACTAAATAACAGACCGAACATTGTGAAAACGAAGCCTCAGATTGTAGATTCAGAGATTTATCGCGATTTTTACGCGTCGCGCAGTAACCGACGGCGAACAGAGGCGCTCGGCCCAGCGCGCAAAGTGCGTAATAATCATCCAAAGATGATATTTAACTCCACACGAACGCACAGGGCGTCACATGTATCCCGGTGATCGAGTCGTTCCCAACACTGTCGCTCACCTCGAGGTCGACGTGTGACCGCTGATTGAGATTTCTTCTTTAATTCTCATTCTTATTTCCCATATAACCGCCGCGTCTGACGCGCAACATATTCTTGGAGAAGAGAAGAGCAGAGGGCGAGTCACTCACTTGACAGTTGCCCATGTCGGTGGCGGTTGATCCAGCAGCCGGTGATCCGCTGGTCGGTCGGTCGGTCGGTCGGTGGCCTCAGTCTGACGTCTCCTGCGGCCCGAGGCTGCAGGAACCGACGCGTGACGTCACCGGCCTGCGGGTTAACCGTTTGCATCCACGAGCTCTTGACTGTGGATGCAAACGGCTCTGACTGACTATAATAAAGTATATAGCTGTTTGTAGTCCATTTTTTAAAATTATTTATTCATTTTCTATTATTATGGTATGCTTTGCTTTTTTTTATCCTGTTATATTTCTATCTCTGCTGCTGTGAAAATTGCCCTTGTATCTTAGTTTGAGGTTTTATTTTATCCTCTATGATCAATAAGCGCATGAAGATCACAAACTTCTGTTTCTGCAACAGCAGCATGAGACCTCCCCTGATTCGACCCATAACAGAGGAGGCATTTGTGAATTAAGGAAAGTGATCATTTCGTTGCATATTGAACAGAAGTTCATAGTTTTTAAACTGTTACATTAAAAAAAAAATAATCATATTCACCAGGGTTAGGGTTAGATGAACTGATGATGGGCCATCTCATCCGTCATGTTGGACTCTCACTGTCATTTCTCCAGGAGTCTATGACTAAGAGGAGAGTGACCCAGATGACATCATCAAGGCATTTATTTATTTATCTTTGATTGAAACTTCAGACCTCTGCCCCCAGAACCTCCGAAGACATCAAGCTACCTTATTCATAAGCTGCTGTTCACGCTTTAAAGTGGCGCATTGGCCCTTTAAATATGCACATAATAGGTGAAGTCATCCGAAAGTGTCAGGTCAAATGTCTTGGATAAATGACTGAAAATCCAAGCTGTGTCTCGGCGGAGGCGCGAGGAAAATCTTGCAACACGTCACGTCACTAATGGAAGTTCAACATTAAGAAAATGTGCTTTCATTGACACTGTTGATCAGAGTTGCCTCTCTAACTGTTCCTCTATGAGAGTCTCCGGTCCCCTGCTTGGAAACAAAGCTGGAAAAACAAAATGAACCCACCGGCAGCCTGTGATTACCGGAACAGCAGCCGCACACGGTCTACTTTGACTCATCTGCCCCAGAAACGTTTCCCAGGCTGATCCTCCTCCAGGTGATCTTCCACATAATCATACAGCGGAGGAGAGATGATGGTGATGACTCAGCCGCTCTGATTACACGGGCTTTGTTGAGCGTGGCGTCAAGCAGGGCGTTCATTTGGAACGGCTCTGTGCAGACGCTCGGGTTTTTTCTCTCGCAGGCCCGAGGCCTCGCTGCAAGAGGTCAGCAGCAGCATCTCCCTCCTGCTCAGTGGGAGAGTAGTTATGACGCGGGCTGATGAGCGACGGTGGAGTGTAGCGACGGTTGGAGCGTAGGCTGGTGCCAGCCGGTAATCGTACTGTGTGGAGCGTTGAATTCTACACTGGACGTTCTGGATCATCAGTGTCTCGTGTTCTCTCGACCTCTTTGGACTCGTCCTTTGATTTGCGTTGTGTTTCCTGCGCTGTCCCATTTATTCCTCCTCAGCGTTGACATGCACTTCTCAGGTTGCGTCCCAGTGCTCCGAGTCGCTCTGGGCACAGACACATTTGGTTTATGCACCGACGTCGTGCATAAAGTCGAGTCACAAATGAAAATAAAAGGGCAAATTCAAACAATTGCTACAACAATACCAGGATAAATTAGTCTACGGCATGAAGAAAGATCCAAGTAGCCTGGTTCACCGAATTAGCTCTGATGTTGAATTTGAAGTTTGTTAGAAGGAGGACTGCGCTGCAATATTTTGATATTTAACATTTGTTTCATAGATAATTCACAGAAAGCTGTCGTACGTCTCGGAAGACGGGAACCATTGTGCTTTTGGCACCATCAGAATTTGCTGCTCAAATCGCCCATCGGCTACAAAAGGGACATTTCTTGAAGAGTGAGGAATGAACCTGCATCCAGCAGAGGGGGGGGGGGTCTTTATGGTGGTCTTTATTTCACAGGCGGTGGAAGAGGATCCCTCCAACGGTCTTTATCGCTCAACGGGCTCTGCGACTGAAACAAAGACGCCATTCACAAGCGGCCAGCCACAGACGTTGGCCTGCGATGTCATGCTGGCCCACCATGTTTGGACCGCAAACAAAAAGCTGTTTAGAGTCCGACCGGCTCCTGCTGTTGGTCGGCGTCGGTCGCAGGGTTTGAGTTTCAGCTGCTGCAGGACGAAGGCAACGCAAGGGAACGAGGTCAGGCCGGAGCTTTGCTCGTCGGGAGGCCCGAGGCCTCGAACCTTCTCAGGGCAAAGCTATGATAAAGGATTCTTGTCGGGGGCGCGACGTGGCGACGGCAGACACTTGCACCAGGTCAAGTTGTTCTGTCCTGTCGGAGCCACAGCGATCACCAGACTTTCTGGGAACACTGCGGCCTTTTGTTTCCCCGGAACAAAAGCGCGGCTCATAATCGACGCTTTGTTCACCTGCTCTCTTGGGGGTTGGATCCCCGTGATGGAGAGGCTCTGGGTCTCTCTCACTGGGCCCAGGTGGAAAGCCCGCGGACACACCGCGGCTTCCTGGCGTCTCGTGGACGGAGTGGGGCTCACTGTGCTGCAGGTGGGAGGCCGAACGCGGGACCGGCCTCATCGTGGCCATACTGAACAATCAAAAGTACGATTATTTTGGAGACCACGTCGATATGAGGAGTGTAACTCGTGCATTCTTCTTGCATAGAAGTAGCTAACATTGTTTGTCAGTGACGCTTCTCTTTCTCTCCTCTACCTGCTTGCAAAGATCTCAGTGACGCTGTTGGACAGCTGATACTGAAGTTTCCCCCTTAAATAAATGGACCTGAACACAACCCATGTGCTGATGCTAGCGGACCTTTGTCTCCATCTAGTGGTCGTCAGTGCGAATTAAACACCTACCTGTTTTTTCTCTCAGCCGTTTGAAACCACAACCACTGAGACACAGGTGAAAAATAACTCATCAGTGAAAAGCATGAATCTGTCAAGTTTCAGGACGAATAAAACATGATATACACACTTCAGGAATAAGCTCAGATTGCACTTCACACTGACAGCACGCCTATTATGGATAAAACGTATTGTAATATTCTTAGAAGCCATACATAAAGAGACTCCCTAATATCATGGGAAGATGATGTCTTCAAGAGCAGTCAGGAACTGCACACCTGAATCAGTAGCACGTGGTGAAGTTGCATTATGGGTAAAGGTGGACTGCCATTTTGAAACGGGAAAAGGTCTTTTAAGCAAATGAACCATTGTGTCCACATACTTTTGACCCAATAAGCTGCCATCTTAATTGTTTCGTTGTCATCCGACGGCTCATATTTGGCGCAATAAAGTTTCATGTCACGCTCCGAGCTCTTCTTACCTTGACCTTTTTGTCCACCATGAATACACCACCACCACACACACGCACACACACACAGACGCACACTGTATGATTCAGAAAACATCTCTGATGGCGAGCGGATGACTAACGGTGTGTGTGAATGATCTCACGTCGGCCCCCCTCGCTCCCATCAGTCAGCTGCCCGCTCGCTCGCCCGCTACCTGGAGGCAGGAACGGTGGAGATGGAGCGTAGTTTGCCTTCTGGAAATTGCTATAATTGTGTGATTAAGACCATTGACGTCAAAGGAAAGCAATTTTTTTTTTTCCTTTTCTTTTTTTTTTCTGAATGAACATTGACTTTGCCTCCATTCACACACACACACACACACACACACGTTGATATGTCTGTGACTCACCAGTGTCCTGGCCTTGGGGCTTTGTGCTTGGCATCTGTGTTCGTGCTGCACCGGCCCCCTTTGGTGATGTGAGTCCAAAAAAAAACAACCCAGAAGAAGACACAAATGGCTGTTATTCATCATTTTTTTTTCACCTTGTGTAAAATGAGAATGAACTGGATCATCAGACGAGGTCGGCCTCCGTCCTTCCTGTGCCCCCGTTTTGTGTACACACTTGTTGATCGGCAGAATCGTCCTCCGCGTTCGTGCTGGGATCACGAAAATTGATTCACCGAGCTGGATCCAGTGTCGTCACGAACTCGATTCACGCATTGAACTCTTCACTGTTCACCCTCCACGCCGCTCCCGCCCCGCAGAAGACAGATGGATTCGCACTGACAACACAAGCGTCAGCACTGTATGTCCCAACGTGATGAAAGTTAAACATATGTGGAAGTTGTGTTAATGTGCAGGCGGGAAATCGGACACTTCAAAGTCAGCAGTTTTCACACATTTAAAAAATAATTAATAATAATAATCCTAAAGAAGAGCAATAAACAAGCTCGGAGGTAGATTTTCCTTTTCTTTTTTTTTGCAGCAATATTCAAATTGCATCGAGTGAACAGTGGGAACGCAAATGTACACACACTGTGAATGAATGTGAAAACCAGTTCAATCAAGACACATTTTTAGGGGAATAAGTGTTTGATATGGTTTAATTTTAAGGACTCAGCAGCTCCTCTCTTCTGACCTCAAGTCATTTAAAGTTCTCTCTACTGTACCTCTGGATCCATGGGCCCCTCTGCAGGAGTTGACAGCCTCAGGCCACCACCACTAGGGGGCGGTGCGCAGCCAAGCGTCCACTCACCAGTCTGCAGAGGGTTGGATGGTAAAAGTTATTAATAATAATAATAATAATAATGTAAATTAAAGTCAACATTTAAATGAAAGAAAAATGTATTGAGTTTTACAGATGAATTTAAAAAAATCTCTGATGGATGGTGGATTCACTGAAGGACTTTTGTTTTGCCTTGTGGTAGATTTTTAACATGTTCCAACATATTTACATCATGCTTCATGTGAATTATAGTCAAAGTCTGTGTGAGCTGTGTATCACCTGGCTGCGAATCGTTGAAATGTCATGAACCTGGCGGCTTTTTTTTTGTGACTTTTCGTTCTTGGACTTCCTGGAATCTACAGTGTACGTATGGATTTTGTACTCTGGGCCCGCTACAGGGGTCTCGTCTTCGATTGCTCCACTTTTGTGCATTAAGATTTTGGAGCGTTATCTGGACTGTGTCGGACAGGCAGCGGTTTTCACCCTGATCAATTTGAAAGACAAGGGGGGAAAAAAAGTCTTTCTAGTTGATGTCATAAGCAATAAAACACCAGACGTGACCAGCAGCTCATAGTGGCCAATATTAGCCAAGTTTTACCTTTAGAAATGAAACTCAGACATGAAACATATGTATCATCGACAGACATGCAAAAAAAAAAGACATGTCGCCCATTCAGAGGTGGAGTGCATCCCTTGAGTGTGTGTGTGTGTGTGTGTGTGTTCATCTGACAAGGAGCGAGACGAGGTAATTCCTCAGACAAATGGGCTCCTCTCGGCACACAGGGGCTGAAGGGGGGGGGGCCTCCCTAATTGGGGAGAGGTGTCACCGGTGGCCCCCGGCAGTTTATCACAACAATGTGAGGAGGAGAAGAAACTCATCGTTTCGGGGGGGAAACACTCTCCTTTTGCCCACAAAGGTGTGTAACGCCGGTGTTTGCACATCGACAGCAGGTCAATTCACGACCATCCGTCACGTCTACGTGGATTGTGAATGACTTAGAGATGGAATGATTGCAATGTATATATGCATACACTGTCTGCAGCGGAGGTAATTGCTGTAAAAGAGTGTATACAGGACGGTATGTGTGTGTGTGTGTGTGTGTGTGTGTGTTACTGGTATTGTTTGACTTGGATAAGCAGTTGGCTCATAAATATCTAATGGGCCCCGGGCGTGGAGGAGGAAGAGGGGCCCGGTCAGTGTAATGGGTCTCAATCTTGGGTTTCAGTAACGCTAATAATAACCACATTGATTGCCAATATTTGAAGAGTTCATTTTCCCTGTTATCATTTCTGGTGCTGCCAAAGCACATTATCTAAAGTTAGACATTGAATAATCACAGAGGAGCGAAACCGCCCGGGCCTCGCCCTGTGCTGTCAGACCCCGCGGGGGGAGATGAATCACCCATTGGCCCTTTGGGGTTTATGATAATTTTGCCGCAATCAATCACACCGTAAAGAATAGGTGCCAAATGGGGGCTCGTACTATTTTTGGAAACAATGAGAGGTTGTATTTCTAAGGGGTGTGTGTGTTTATTTTAAGGAACAAAATGAAATGTGTTTTTATTGGTTTTCCATTATTCTAATGTTCCATATTCTACTGGAATGTTTTTTTCAATTAATGAATCAAAAGGACCAGAAAGTCAAATCATCTGTCTGATTAATCCACCTGTGTATCCATCATGTTTTTATTTACTATTATTGACATTTCCTTCTTTTTATCTGATTGGTTCATTTTATTTTAAAATCCATTTTACCATATTTCCCTGTCAGCATTTTTTTACTTGCTTAGTCCAGTTTTTTTCAGCCCACCAGTCCGTTGTGAAACACTTTGAACTGCACTAACCTGCACGAATACAAATAAAGTTTGATCGAGCCCGCCTGACACTCATCCCTCAGGTTCCAGTCTCTTTGTTGCCGTGGATCTGTCCCACACCAGAAATGCAGAACCTTACACTAAGCTGATCCTGGCCTTGTTTAAAAAAAAATGGGGCCTGAGACTTCTGAAAAGAAATCCTCTGTTCTGAGCAAAAGTTCCAGACGGTGTTTAATAAAAGATGTGATCAGTCTGTAGATGTTTATGGGCCTTTCCACATGACATGAACTGGTCAGTGGGCGTCCACAAGGTGCGTCAGTAGGTGCCGAGAGTGACGCCAGCTCTTTTTTTGTTTTTGACAGAATTACTCACTGGATGACCTTCCCATTATCTTACGCATGCACAAATGGAGCCGCGAGCGTGTACCTGAATGCCTCACTGCGAGTATATGTAAATGTGTGTATCGTGGAGAGTGTGTGTGTGTGTGTGTGTGTGTGTGTGTGGAGGTGGTTGATGGTGGAGCGTAAAAGCAGAGGCTCTTTGTGAGTCATGGTTTGCTCACATCATCAACCCGGGGGGGGGGGGGGGGGGGGGGGGGGGGGGGTTGAGAGCCACCGCTGTGTGTGTGTGTGTGTGTGTGTGTGTGTGGGAGTCCGGACCCAGAGTGTGTGTGTGGCTTCAGAGGACGGAGGAGCAGGATCTGGTGGGTGGCGAAACTGCCCACGTGGCATCGTGGTCTCCAGCGAATCAGAAGACCACGACGGCGTTCGCAGGTTCTGGAGTCATGAATCACGGGAAGAAGAGTGATGAGGTGAAGGGGTCAACTCAAGCGTGTGTGTATGTAAAGTATGAACTTAAAGGCAAATCCGCCTGATACGTGTCATCATCGTATAAGCTACAGATGCATGGCAGCTCAATGAAGATGACATCATTTCCTTGTGTTTCCTTTGCGGGACATAAGAAAATGAGATGTCGACTCTTACACCGTACAGCTCGTGTGATTCCACGTGTGCTCATCTACCTGTGTGTTCCTGTGGCCTACACATCCCCACCCCACACACACACACACACACGCAATCATCTCTTTGTGAGTCATGAGCGACGCAGTCATCGGCCATCATGGGTCCACCACGACACACGAGCCGTCCTCAGCATCCCCGTCGTCACCCACGACCGGGTGACGATTCAGTCGAATCGTGCAGGACGCAACTGGGAGGAGCCGGACGAACGTTCAAATCTCCTCCCCCCGCACTCACGTCGAGTCACGCTTGCTCTTCCTTTGTTCAGTCATAATGAGTATGAAATGAAATGTCAACAGCTACCGTTTCCTCTTCTGAAGTTTGTCTATTTTCGGCGCCCGCGGCGGCCACACACTGGTCGTCTGTGTATTGGAAAGTGCTCCAGTAAACTGGAATCAACAGCCAAACAGGTTTGCTTTACACAACGCCCCCTTTTGACTATGTTCGTTTTTTACTGCATCACTGCCTGTGTATGTATTCAGAGATATATAAGTATAAGTACTTGTGGACACTTTGTTTCACCTAAATGCTCATTAGGCAGAATTAATGGGGCTGAAAAGAAGCGGTGGATTAATTGAGCAGGATACGATTAATATCACCTTGGCCAGTAATTATTTTGGAATTGGAAAATAACGAGGCCCAGTTATTTTGCGTCTTCCTCCAGGAGTCTGGAGTCAGCACTTGATTCCATCTCCTGTCTGCTTCTTCCTGCGGAGCCTCCATAGATCCTCCGGTCCCGCAAGAGCACAACACGCAGCGTAAGAGCATCTCAGGACAGCTGCCAAGTCGCGCATATCCTGAAGTGGCTCTGATGCACGAGGCTTTTAGAGACCGGGGGCGGGGGGGGGGGGGGGGGGGGGCATGTCTACACCAAGAATTAGCAAACAAACCTGAGACGATTACCAAGCAGAAATGCATCATGGGAGCGTCTCGTATCTTGCCTCCGCGTGGGATCAGAAATGTTTGAGAGCAAAAGACGAGAGTTGAAATTCTGCCATTTTTCCCCGTTAAAGCTGCAGTGTGTAATATTTAGAGTAAACATGAGGTGGAGCCGACGTCCGTGTGAGTCGCCATGTGTGCTACGTCGCGTTGAATACGGTTGTTGCAACAAAACGGCTCCAGAACACGTCGCAGGAAATGGAATCAGCGGTGTGCGCCGCCATAAAGTGTCCCCCGCCGGTCGCTCAGTTGGTTGCAACTTTACCACCAGATGCCGCCTGGAAATTTACACACTGGGGCTTTAAGTTCATTTCAGTTTAGGATGCAAACATTTTCTTCAAAAAACACAGTGTGAACACAGTTCACTTTCATATAAATGTTTATTGCAGAGGAGGTATCTTTTATGTACATGCTATCACAATGTAACACAATATAAATCTACCAAATTCCCATATATCGATGCTATACGCTTGTCATAGAGCAATATTTATAACAAGCACAGTATACATTGGGTCGGGGAGGGTATCACTCACTATACAACTCGTAACAGTCCATGGAAATATCGATTATTCTTTTCTTTTTTTTTTGTTCTATCGAGGGCAGTGAAACATCGGTCCTACTAAATTTCTGGAATTCATGCAGAAGCCACAAGAGCAAGATTTACGACGTCACAGCATTGAATAGTAGTAGTAGCAATAGTAGTAGTGGTGTTCGCGGTTCGGGTGTGACACGAGGATTGGTCACAAGAGAAGACGGGAAGTCGGGGTTTCAATTAAAAGCGGCCAGCCGTGGCAACGATCCGATCGGTGAGACAGAGAGGCGACGGGACGCGGCATCGTCGACCTTCGACGTGCTACCAGAGCGACGACGCCCGGGTAAAAAAACCCGATTCAAGCGTCCGCCGATTCGTTGATGAGTAGACGTCTAAAGTACGACGGTGATCTCCAGAGAGACGGACAATAAAGACGCTGGTTATGTACAGTAACAGTACACGCAGACAGACGCATGGCGGATGCTACAGCAGGCACACTATCCAAAACAACAGAGCAGATTGAATGCTGCGCATAAAGAAAGAGGTGACTTAATCCTTAGCACGATGTGGAGGGATATTGCACTGTAAGAGTTTTCTGTTTAACTACAACTGTGTTTTCCTCTGCGCTCCATCTATCGCTGATCTGGAGATCTCACGGGGGAAAGCCTGGGAGGGGGGGGGGGAACTAAAAAAATCACTATAAATCAATTCAAGACACGCGTTGCTTGAATATGCTATAAAATATTGCTTGTACTGGCGCTTTTTCACTTGATTTTCCCCAAATCGCAGTGAGCTCAGCGTGAGGTCACGTCGACTTTAAGGAATAATTAGCACGGAATAAACTTCCCTGCAAGGACGAAGAAAAAGAGGCCCCACTTGAAGGAAAAAAAGAATATACGCCACATTCATAATTCATCGCCCAGGGCAGTAAAATCTAACGCGGCAGTGATCACAAGAAAAGGGGCTTTTTGAAATGTCGCCGTTGTCATACAGGAGGTCAGGTAATCTCACATAACAGGAATCCTGCGTCCGGTGGCGCATGTGATGGATGACATGGCAACATCTGGTTCATAAATATCGCGCAGATCCATCAAAAGCATTACAATCAATCCATACACGGTGACGGGGTTTCTTCTCCTCAGACGCCCCTGATCCTAACGGAGCTCATAGAAAAAAAGAGCAGAGGTGATGACAAATCTCGCGCTGAGAGGCAAACACTGCGCGTTTTAAAAAAACAAACATTTCAGACGAGTCGCCCCCCGCAGGTCAGTGGCCAGAGGTCATTTCTCATTGGTCGGGAGGCAGATATGAGACGTGCGGCGTCTAAACCACGTTCGCGGGGGTCGAGCGTTCGGCAAAATGGGACCAAGGACGGCTACGTATTTCTCACTGGATTGCTTCCGGTTGGTTTGTGCTACAGAAACTTGGCGAGTTCAAGAGCCGTGTTGAATCAAAATGAGGACTTAAAAGTAAACTTCTCACTGACGAGCACTGATTTTTTCTTTCATTTTTTTTTTTTTTAATATCACAGTTAGTAAGGAGTCCTACAGAGGTTGTATATTTCATGTCCAGAGGAATTTGACAGCAATCACAGATAATTACACTCAGTGACGACATTCAGTGATACCATGTAATCCTCACAAGATACCGTAAAGTACTGTAGATGCTTATATTCGTATACTCATATTACTGCAAATATTGTCAGGTGTGTTATTTTTGAGTTATAATGTGGGAATTTTCTTCTTTTTTTTTCTTTTTTTCTCCACTGTAATCCCAGGATGCAGGAGGAGTGTGCGCGGTGATATATTCAGACATTTTGATGCAAAACAAAGAACAAATCAAAACCTTCAGAAGGTTTAGTCAAATTAGTAATTGATAACCACATTGCGGAGTCTAATTCTAAAGTTATTAGCATAATTAGTCAGTTGGGTCTTTAGCCTACTTTGCATTAAACGGGGAAGAACATGCATTATGCTACCTGTGAACTTCCAATACAATAAAAAAAAGAAAAGAAATATGATGGTATAATAATAATTATCCTTCCATATTTTTGAAATATTAAAAGAGACATGTCTTATTGGCCATTGTTTCTATCAGTCCTGATAATATTGTTCTCACCAAAGTATTTTCTATAGTAGTTGATTAAAACATTTAATTTTTTTAGGTAATGTTTTTGTTAAGCAAATCTCTACATTCACAGAATAGTTGCCACAAAAATTGTTATTGTCACTGATAGATATGAAAAAACAACAGCAACAACAAACCAGAATTCATCTTTAAAGCAGTTAATCCCTGTCAACCACTTGTAAACTAAAATTAGTGACATGCTCACCTGTAACTTTTGGTGTCGGAGACGGCGGGAATGTATTGGTTAGGACAAAAAAAAAAAAGCAGGGACTTGATGGTGTAACAGACTCCATAAGGTTTCTCATTAAGTATACTGGTGTCCACAGACACACAATCACACACACATACACACACTCACACACGCGGTACAAGACCCATGCTGGACTCATCAACAAAGCTGGTGCAAATTATTTTTCTCGATTTTCCCCCACACGGAATCTCTCTGTCCTTACTTTGTACAGCGTTCATAAATATTTTGCCATTTGGACACACATTCATGTAAATGCTGCTCTCATATACCATCTATATCCCCTCTGAATGAATGGGGGTAAACCAAAACAAGGTTATACACTTGCGAACACATTAGCTGTGCTCCTACTATGCTGGACACCTGGCTGTGCATGCTGTTTCCTGTAACTCACCGTCACTAAATGCAGACGATGAACCAACTTCAGACTAATACGAGACGATGCTAGTTGGTTAGGCACATACAGTACATCCCAGCAGACTTGGAAGCGTTTGAATCTGCCAAGAACTACAATTAAATAGATCTAAACAAAAACAAGAAAACCGGAACGGAACATGTCTAATGTTGGTCGGCGTGTTAGTAACATCCAGTGTGATATCATGCCATGAGGTCAAACATGAGAAGACGTCGCGTACGAGAAGAACAAGAGTCCGCCCTCGGTTCTTAATTAATGGGGTTGTCTAAAGTGCTGTAGATTGATTTCGTCACCGAGTCCTTCTCCCTTGAGCCAAGGCTTTTTGGACACAAACTCATAAATGAACTTGACCGCCTGAAGACTGACATCACTCTTTGCAAATGTTTCCCTATTTCTTTGGCGTTCACTTCTGCAGTTTGTTTCCATACCTCATTCTTCTTTTTCTTACACTCAAAAGAAGTGAAAAACTATATTTTTCCCCCTCTTCACTTCGACTGTCATGTCATATCCAAGTCCAAGAAGTGAAGATGTTGATGCGCAAAAAGAAAAAGAAAATCATTGTCTTGTGAAGAGCAAATGATAAATTCAGACTTTCAACATTGCTCATGAAGTGAAAAGGCTGAATCAAAAGTTGCATAATTTGTCTACAATTTATCTTCAGGGTTTTTCCTGTAATAATCTGGAATGCTCGTCATGACTTTGTTTTTTTTTTGTTGTTGTACATTTTACCTATTTTCAAAATAGCTAAAACAGGAACAAAACCTCGGAAAGGAAGGCAACTTGTGGAATTTGATCAACTTTTCTTCCATGTCACCGCACTAATAGTAGAAGGTAATATCTGACGATTTCAAAGTGGAAAAAAAGTATACATCAATAATATAATTTTCAGTGGTCCATTAATAAGGTTTAGTGTCATGCCTTCTTGCTTGATGTGCTATCCTCAAAGTCCCAGGGACAAACATCTACCTTTTTAGCAGCACTGACGACGGCGCCTTTAGGATTTGGATTGCTCTGTTTCACCACAGGAGCACCTTTGTCTGTACCTTTTTTATCCGACGTATCCTCAAAGTCCCACGGACAGACTTCGGCCGGTTTCGCTTTGGCCGCTCCAACATTTGCACTTTCCCTTTTTTCTACCAGCGGTACCTCCTGATGACCCTCTACATCCCACGGGCACACCTCAGCCATTTTCTGTTGGCTCGCACGTTTCTCTGAAGATTTGCTCTTGTCCTTAGCTTTTGTTCTGCTTTTCTCGTCATCAATGTCCTTTGATTTCTCCCTGGCAAGTGTTCTTGTGGAAGAGGTACCCTTCTTTTTCAAAGGGTCTTCCTTGGTTTTGGAAACTCGAGAGGGACTAGGTGTCCTCTCAGAATTTGGAGATACTGTAGAACTGTCATAGTCCCAGGGACACACGTCAACTTTTGAAGATGGTGGCTGGAGTGAGCCTCCTACTTTGGACGGATCTGAAAGTATACTCTTCCCTCTCCCGTCCACTGGAGAAGTGCCCTTTTTCTGCTTTGTTGTATCTGGTGAGCGAGATAACTCGCTTGTCTTTTGAGGCTCTTCAAAATCCCACGGGCAAACGTCTTCCCGATGCGTTTTGGAGCTTTCTAGTGCAGAATGAGGCTGCTGGGTTTTAGCAAGTTGACCAGTCTGACTTGATATTTGTTGCTTTGACCCTTCCACTTGACTCTCACCTCCATCCTCCCACGGACAGACCTCTGTTCGAACAGCAGTGGTCCTCTGAGTCTCCTTCGAATTCCTGCCACCCGATGGCGAGTGATCGGAAGCTCTCGGCTTCTGCTGCTGAGATTTGCCTCCCTTGGTGCTCCCTCCATGGATTGTTGTGGTTTCCTTTGGCGCTATAGACACATGCTTTTGGACCTTGTTTTCAGAAGGAGTTGGGAGACCTTCCACTTCCCAAGGGCACACTTCCGAGAGATCATAGAGGTCCTTTCCCTTGCCTGGATCGGAACAGATTGTTGGCTCGCTGCCACTCACCGGCTGTTTCATGATTGTGCCTTTTGCCACACTCGGTTTGTACTCAACCGACTGGCTAATAATCATCTTCGATGGGCATTCGTCATCTGGCTCCGCACTGGCCTTTGTGTCTTTGCTCTTTGACTGACTCTTCTTATTGCTGTCCTCTGCACTTTGGGTCTTTGCCGTCAAACCCAAAGTCTTCTCTTTGGCACTGGCGATGACGCTGAGTGACTTCTGCAGCATGGAGGCTCTGGGATGAATTGGTTTCTTGTCCGCAGTGAGGTTATGGGCACTGGCAGACTTGCATACCAACGGGACCGATTCTGTAGATTCACTGGGGACACTCATATTCTCACTGGACTTCTTCTTGACCAGCTTCTTGCCCATAAGCGTATCCAGGAGGGAGCCTTCGGCTGTCGTCACCTCCATCGTGTCTGTCGCCGAGCTGTTGGAGTCTTCATTCTGGTCACGGACATGGTCGTAGCTACTGTGGGACTTCTTCAGGGAGAAAACCTTGTTCTTCAGTGTTTCCTCCTTTGCTGGTTTCACAGGGTGAGGCGGATCGAAGGGGTTCTTTTTCAACATGCAAATGCTGTTACGATTGCTCCCATGTTCTCCAGCCTCCTTGTCTTCACGGCTGCACTGGCGGTGCACAGATTCTGGAATTTCAGTGATGCGCCTCATCAGCGAGCGACCCAGCCCTTTCTTGGAGCTCCGTTTCTTCTGGAGATGAGGGTTGTTTGCCAGCATCTTCTTCCTCTTGTAAATCTCCAACTGGGAGTAGAGTTTCTTCAACTCCTCCTACACATTCATGCCAGAATGGAGGGAAAGATTTGGAAAAACAGTGGTTAGTCTCTTGTTAAAAGGTATATCTGTATTTAATAGGATTCAAAAGGACACGGTTACGAAAAAGCAGACATTCTACTGCACAGAGAACATGCAGTACAAATCCATGACACGTGACTACAAACAGTTGTTAAGTGATGCACTACGGAATATCACATGCGAGCTGAAAGAAAAAGACATGACAGTCCTGGACAGCATTAAATAAGGAAACGGAGTGTGTTTTATTGTTAGGTCTGAAACAGCCTCTAAGCTCAGGTGTTGAATTTATTGCATCCGTCACTATGCCCATCTAATATAATGAATGCTCTTGAGCGGCAGCATATCGTCGTAATACCACTCCCCTCTGGTAAATAGGATTGAGCTGCCCAAATGTTTAGGTAGAGAGACTTCTTCAGCTCTAACACACAAACAGAAATCTCTGCTCACGTTGGTACGTTTTTCCCAAAGACTGTCACAAGACCTTACTCCGCAGCCATTAATAGAACTGAGATGGCCCGTTTCGTCTGGCGTCTGCAACGAAGAACTCCGTGGCTCAGTATTTTTATGAGGATTCAGAAGGTATCACCAGGTTATACAATGGAGATGGAAAGGCAAATGGAAAACATGTCCTACCCGGATGTCCTCGGGGTCCAAACTGTGTTCACTCCACGCCGAGGTTATGCTGCTGTTTAGGTACGACCCGGATCGACCCATGTCCAGCTCGTCCTCATAGGCCTCCGAGGCTATGTCATCTCTCATTTGGGTGCCAGCAAACAGGAACTGGTGGGATGGCATGAAAGAAAAGTGCCATATATCGGCTCATAAATATAGTGGCTCAGTAAAAACATTCAAATATTTGTACAGTACTTATCATGACTCGTGAACTTTACCTTAGGAATGAGTAGGAGACCCAGTGCGACTGTTACAGTTAAGTGGGTGTGGGTGAAGAACAGTAGAAGCATCCAGTCTGGATGGAGCTCAGGAGCAAGAGTGAACCTGTCAGGATGCAAAGAGACCAAGAGATGAATAAAGAGTAGATGGAGAGAAAAGACGAAACTGAATCCAGATATTACAGATACAACAACGGGGACATTCAGATGTTTTCAGAACAAGAGCTTTGCTGATAAGCGCATCTTAAAAAAGCCCTGTGATAGCCTATGGTCAAATTGCAAATGCACACACAGGAACTGCAGTGAAGTATGACAACATTGTGTTGTGATATCCATTCTCTGCAGTAAACCCCTGAGATACGGATGGAGCCGGGAGAGAGACAGACGCCGGCAGACTTAATGAGTTTTCAGCCAAAGTAGATTTACACACTGTCTGTCCAGGCGTCAAGTCCACTGCCTCGCATAAAAAGCTCCACTCGAGTGAACCTGTTTCCCAGCAAGGACACAATGTTTTTTTCATCATTCTTTCAATTGGATTCACAATAAAGGGGGGTGTGACCTTGATCTGGTCACAAGATTCAGCCTATTTATACACCAGACGGTAAAACACTGGGCCCGGCTGTGACACGGCAGTCGGAGGATTTTGAGATAATTACTGGAAGAAACAATAGTGCCTGCGAGGAGAAGCTCGAGCCTTTTATCTAAAAATGAACGAACAGGCTTTCAGCACAGTGAGACCTTGTGCACACTACGGATATGAAGGCATGTCCTGTCAGATGCTAATTCCACCACTGGAGAGCCTCTTTCCGACCAAATGTCATCTCGCAGGCTCATTACGTTGTTGAAGTTGGCAAATGGCAAATTAACGAACAGTTACTGTAGTAATGGCTCGGAGGCGCGAATGAAGGCAAAGGTCCAGCACATGAAATGTCCCAAAGCTTTTGAAGTCTTCTCCCCTTCATGTTTTATGAGGAGCTTCTGTGCAGATGAGGATTCAATAACCTTGGCACGCCAGCTCTCGCTTAGCCTGCAGCAACAAAAATGGACGCCGGGGGGCCTTCGACAAGCGCCGCCGGTGGACGCTGCGATCTCAGGCGGCAGCCAGTCAGTCAGAATCAACTCGCCGCGCCAGGCAACTGTCCAATTTATAACGGGTCTCGTCTGGCCATTTTCAGCTCAGGAAAGATTCACAATGAGGCTGAAGGGGCCCGTTAAAGGAGTTGGCAGAGTAATCGCGAAGAATCAGATGTTCAAAACCCATCAAACACGTAAAAAAACCCTCCAAAATATAAGGTCATACGTCGATAATACAGTTTTTTTGGCCAGATGTAGAATTATTGGGGGGAGCTGGTCCACCCTCATACACCTGTAACCATGCACCCATTAGACGGACCAGCTCTCAATCAAGCTATATCCACCCTACGGTTATTTATGGTCTATATTACCCTAAAAAATAAATGTATTAACGGTGAGCTAGGAGTTTTCAAAAGAAAGGTGGCTAGCTATTGGAAAAGCTCCTACTATGACAGCTAGCTGGCAGCTAACTAGCGGAGATCGACACAGCTAATATTGCTAGCTATAGCTAGCTAACGTTTACTTTTACTACCTGAATCCAGTAGGAGTTAGCTAGCTAGTTACTATTAGATCATGAATTCATTAGCATCGTAGCTGCTTGGGGCCCAAAGAGACTGCTTATGTAATCTTTTATATATAGACCTCAATGTAATGGACGTTTACAACTGCGCTATGGCCACCAATAATTCTAGTTATTTATGTTGTCGTGGGGAAAAAAAAAAACATAAATCATTCTGACATGGTTCATTATTTAATAATGTGATGGAGCTGAGCTCTCATTAAGGGGGGGGGGGGGATGGCGGTGGGCTTGTCAGCTGAAACGTCTCATTTATAAACAGCACCGGTGCAGCGATTCGACGCGTACAACGGAGGGAGAGGGTTGATTTCACCACAATAAAAAAAATCTGCTCCCAGTTGAGCTTCGGCCTATACATGATGCAAATGAGACAATCTAGTGGAGGTTGGTAAAAACATTGAAATGGCAGCGGTGAACAAACCCCACGGTATTAAATATGGAGCTGGTAAACGTGGGACGTGTTGTAAATGGACGTGACACAATCCGTTTGTGTTGAAGAGGTTGCGTTTGTTGGTTAATTATGTTTTATCCTCCCTGCAGCAGACGGATGGAGGTTACTGTAGCGGGACTATTAAGATATTTCCAGAAGGTGAGTTATTGAAGATTTACGTGTGATTGTCAAAGTGGCTAAATTCGTGCAAGTAAAATAAATATAATATATCAATACAGGCTCCCTGATGGCATCTAGACAAGCAGATACTTTTGGTTTTCTCTATATCTCTCTCTGATATTTGTGCCTCCACACAAATACAAAGGATGTGAATAGAGTTGAATTGAGGAATGACAAAAAGGTGGAAGGTTGGCGGATTATCCAGAACCTGGAAAGATACATTGCTTTCCCCTTTGTGGTTATACATTCACCAATTGTGCTAAAAAATATTTGTATGAAAACTTTTTGGAGGAAAGGGTCTTTTCCTTCTCTGGGTATTTCTTCATAACTGACACTAATGAGGCGGCTCGCTGACTCCATGTGCTTCTGTTAGGCCATTGTTTATTGGAGAAGGAGACCGAATGAGACTTCTTCTGAAAAATTGTTTTTAATGAGTCATAAATATGACTATAGCGCAAAGGTATTTTTCTACCTAATTTTTGGAGACTGGGTAAAAGTGTTTGCTACAAATTTGTCTTACACCTTGTTTTATTTTATGACATCTTTCATGCATTTATATATGTTGACATGTACTATGTGTATATGTATGTTATCATATTTTTTATTAAAATTGTTATTTGTTGTTGCTTTTTTTATAGCAATTTCATTTTAACTTGTTGTATTATATTTGTGATTAGGATGAACCAGACCCTTGCGTTTCATTTAACTTGTGCAGGGGGCGTTTACCTGATGACGTGGAATATCGCCGAGAGGACGAGCTCGTTGTGGACGGCGATGGCCATGTAGCGAGGCTCGTGGAACGCCGACGGCACCGTCCTCACGGCGTAACACAGGTACACCGCCCACATCAGGAAGAGGAACTCGGCTGTGAAGGGAGAATGAGATGACATCTTATACATCATGGCTTTACATCATGGCTTTACAGGCCCCCCCCCAAAAAATACGTGTGCCCACACCGACCACCAGTTCACATGGAGCAAACTGCCGTGCGACATAAGGTTCACAGGAAAAATGCCTTGCTCACAAAAAATTCATCAGTAACAGCTGTGGGTTGTATTTCTCCTGAAGAATAAACGAAGCGCTGTAAACCACCATGGCAGGTTTTACTCCACAACATAAAAAAAAAATATTTTGACATTTTAATTGACTGAGCAGTGGGAACAACAACGAGTTTTAGATGTTTGGAAGTGTTATTTCTTTTGATTTGTGTATGACAGCATGTCATCAAATCTATATTCACATACTAAATAAAATCCCTCTATCATCACAGGGCCAACCAACAACCATTGGCCCCTGACAGGTTTCGAACATAGAACCTTGAGGTGACGGTGCTGACCACTGCACCACCATGCCCACCTTATATTAAACAATGTGTGATGATAAAGATATGTTTTGCACCTTTACTCATCTCAATAAATGGCTTATAACTAAGCTACGAATCAGTCATAAGCGATTCATTATCCATTAATAAAATAATAAAGTGTTTTACAGTAGAACATAAGCTGCTGCGTCGACAGGAATGTGAGAGAAATGCGCATGAATCTGATGCAATCTTCCAGATTAAATATACACATGATTGCGTTGCTGAAACTGCACATTTGTTGTGCACGAGACTGCTTTTGCATGTGTTTTTTAGTTTTTCTTTTGAATAGTAGAATATTATAAATTGGACCACTGACTGCGAGCGTATGTATGCGAGTGTGGATTACTAAACCGCGAGGATTTATTGCATCTTGAATTGTGTGACGTCGGAGCTGACGTCGGAGCTGAAGTCGGAGCTGACGTGCGGCGCGTCGGCTCCGCTGGGGGGTCCGCTCGTTTTACCCAGAAGTCAAAAGGGACCTCGGTTCTCAAGCCCGAGTCGGCAGGCGTAAAAAAACAACGGTAGCAAAAATGCAGATTTCCTCTATGTGAGGAGAGAGCATCTTTGATTCCTCATCCGTCCTCATCTCTCTGCTGGTTGCACTCTCCTCCGCGCAAAACACAGGAAAAAAACTCCCAGAAGCGCGGCACCACTGGCGAGGATTAATGTCGTCTTTTGGGAAACATGAGAGCGGTGCCAAATTTAGATGGAAGAGGCAAACTGCCTCCCTCTCTCCTCGTCTCTCTTCAGACGCCGAATGTTTGCAGCCAGAAGAATTCATGATTTTTCACGCCACGAATGCCTCAAAATAACCCACGTTTTTGAGTGCAGCCTATGACAATCTATTCACAACGCTCGGCGGGAGGGGGGGGGGGGGGGCTTCACAGGGGGGCGGCTCACCGACGGCCATCATGTAGTCCCAGCGATCCAGCAGGCACATGCTGAACTGCAACCCGTCGGGCGTGTAGCCCACGTCGATGAGCGCCGACTTCCTGTCCGGGTTCTGGCAGACGGCAGATGTCCAGGCCACCAGGAACCAGCAGACGATGAGCAGAATGATGCCCAGCAGACGCAGCACGCGCCAGCTGGTCATGTAGGGGATCCTCTGGGCCGTGCGGGACAGGAACACCTTCAGCACCCTGTGGAGGAGTTGGGGGAGGAGGGGGAGGAGGAAGAGGAGGAGGAGGAGGGGAGGATGAGGAAGAGGAGGAGGAGGAGGAGGAGGAGGAAGATGAGGAGGAGGAGGAGGAGGGGAGGATGAGGAAGAAGAGGAGGAGGGGAGGATGAAGAGGAGGAGGGGAGGGTGAGGAAGAGGAGGAGGAAGATGAGGAGGATGAGGAAGAAGAGGAGGATGAGGAAGAGGAGGAGGAGGAGGGGGGGATGAGGAAGAAGAGGAGGAGGAGGAGGAGGAAGAGGAGGAGGAGGAAGAAGAGGAGGAGGAGGAGGAGGAGGAGGAGGAGGGGAGGATGAGGAAGAAGAGGAGGAGGGGAGGATGAGGAAGAGGAGGAGGAGGAAGAGGAAGAGGAGGAGGAGGGGAGGATGAGGAAGAAGAGGAGGATGAGGAAGAGGAGGAGGAGGAGGAGGAGGAAGAAGAGGAGGATGAGGAGGAGGAGGAGGAGGAGGAGGAGGGGAGGATGAGGAAGAAGAGGAGGAGGGGAGGATGAAGAAGAGGAGGAGGAGGAGGAGGAAGAGGAGGAGGAGGGGAGGATGAGGAAGAAGAGGAGGAGGAGGAAGAGGGGAGGATGAGGAGGAGGAGGGGAGGAGGATGAGGAAGAGGAGGAGGAAGGGAGGATGAGGAAGAGGGGATGAGGAAGAGGAGGAGGAGGAAGAGGGGAGGATGAGGAAGAAGAGGAGGATGAGGAAGAGGAGCAGGGGGAGGAGGAAGAGCGGAGGATGAGGAAGAAGAGGAGGATGAGGAAGAGGAGGAGGAGGAAGAAGAGGAGGATGAGGAAGAGGAGGAGGAGGAAGAGGAGGAGGAGGGGAAGAGGAGGAAGAAGAGGAGGAGGAGGAAGAGGAGGAGGAAGGAAGGATGAGGAAGAAGAGGAGGAAGAGGAGGAGGAGGAGGAGGAAGAGGAGGAGGAGGGGAGGATGAGGAAGAAGAGGAGGAAGAGGAGGAGGAGGAAGAGGAGGAGGAGGAGAGAAGCTCACAATGTTTCCTCTTTCAATCTTAATCTTAAATAAACCACGACACAGCGGGCAGACAAAAAGAGGCATGCTCGAAGACATGACCAGTCGCCGTCTATTCTTAGGCTCTGCCCTTCACGCACATTGATGAAGTGTCGGCCGCGCGCCTGCACTAATGAGCCCCCCATCAAAAATTGATCTGTGCGATACGCACAGCTCTGAGGGGGGGGGGGGGGGGGTTTACTCGGGCTCCCGCTCGCATTAGCCACGTCCTCTTAATCACCATCTTTTCACTCGGCCTTTTTGGCAGATCCCCCCCCCCCCCCCGACAAGCAAAACCCACGGAAGAACAATTTCAAGTGCATTACTTTCAAATACAGCGGAACCGCCGTAGAAAAAGAAAGACAATAAAATGACGAATGAATAAGGGATTTTGAAATTAATTTGATGTCGCTGCTGAGGCAAATCCAGGCCTACTGTGACAGTCGGCCTGTCGGCTATAAATCCAGATGTTTCGCCGCCAGAATTAGCCGCGCTGCGCTCCATGGAAACAGAATATCCAAGGACGGTGGTTAGTTTCAGTGTCATCAGTTACACAACAGCGGCAGTGAGGACACGGCGAGCGAGCGGTTGTTTCTTGCAACCGTCTCAGGGTCCAGACCTTCACGCGACAAAACGTTCACCCTGACATCCTCTCGCTCCCTCTCTCTCTCTCTCGGTGTGCTGCCCTGAAAGTTGTATAACTGTACGTGTGTGTGTGTGTGTGTGTGTGTGTGTGTGTGTGTTACCTGTACAACTTCAGGGTCAGCGTCCCGTAGACGGTCGCGAAACCCAGCAGCCGGACCCATCGCAGCAGGATGCACCGGAAAACGCTCGGCTGGAAATAAAGAATCCCGACCTGCAGGCGAAAAAAAAGGAAGAGCCGTGAGTGACAAAAAGGTTTGTGTGAAGAAAAAGGTCGAACGGAGCTGAGCGTGTTTTTCCCTCGGGACGACGTTGGGCCCTCGACTGACACCGGGTCACGGGAAGTTGACTCAGGAGCAACTGTCTTCGCAAGAGGTCTCGTCCTGAGCACTTTTAGGATTTCCCCTACAATCCCATCCATGTTGTCTCCAGAATTTTTGTTCCCCCGTCCTCACAGAAGCAACTCTTCTGCATTGAAGACCATTGAATATGTTTTTCAAAGTTCAGACACGGCTGGCGACTGGTCATTTAGTTTCTCGACAAGGAAATTGTTGGAATTACAGATCCATCGCCGAGGAAATTCAATCTGTGTCGATGAAGACTGTGTGATGCGTTTGAAAGCTGCAGGAGGAGACGTGAGGTGAACTCGAGTCGGGATTGATTTGTCAAACAACATTGTGAAAATACTATATTAGTATTTTCATTTCATTGCTACCAGCCCCTGTCTTTTTCAAGGCGGAAGCCTATTATGTAGAAATTACGTCTGACTGAACGAATATTTCCATTGTCCACAAACCAAAAACATCCAGTTTCCCATCAAGCAAAGAAACTGGAAAATAATCCATATCTGAGAATCTTAAACCTTTTTTTTTCTTCTTCCCCACAAAACCTACTTAAATCGATTTGTCCAAAGAGTCGGCGACCGAGAAGCAACGGGGACCAGCGCCGCTTTGACTGTACGATTACTACTATTAATGAAGACACATGAAGGAGGAGCTGTCACGGAGTCGCGCCGACTTCAATAGTGTAAACACGATACGACAGAAGTGCAGTGACATTTCCACCGCCGCGCCCGGCGTCGCTCATTAAACAGCTCCGTCTGACATCACAGGACACTCGCCCTTGAGACTGGGGGGGGGGGGGGGGGGGGGGGGGGGGGGGGGGGGGGGGGGGGGCGGGTCCGCCCGCGCCCGCTACAAAGCCCGGGAAAGGCACTGAAATGGCGGCCTTAAGAAAAAAAAGAAAAAAGAAGAAATACTGATGAGCTTCCAAAGACAAACATCTGAGGCGACGTAGTTATCTGCCCTTTGCAGATGTGCAGCGCCCCCCCCCCCGTGGGATTGTTAACGGTAACGGGATTAGCCGAGCCATTCATACGTCCCCCCTCGGGCTGCGGAGAGAAGACGCAGGCACGTGGATGTGCTGGTTTTTCTTTTGCTCACTTGCAGGTTCGAGTCGGTGAAGTCGGGGGACACGCGGCGGGCTCGAGCGAGTGGGACAGAGGGCGGGCCGCTCCGTCAACCGCCCGGACAAAAAGACAGGAAGTCGAGGCGAAGACTCTGCCCAGACCTTCCGTGGACACGGACGCTCACCTGAACAAGTGAGGTTATGAAAACTATACAAAAGCTCCTCCGCGCATGTAGGCCGCCCGGGAGCCGGTGGAGAGGAGACAGCGGGCCCGGGCGGGCTCTCGGCAACTGGCTGACGCACATCTGGAGTCCACGGGGACAGAAGAGGGCACAGGAAGAAGAGTTTCAAAAGCACCAGGGGGAAAAGAATCAGGGAGTTGTGTTCGGCGGCGTCCTCGTCGACGACCAACAGCGACGTCGATGCTCTCATCGTCCTCAGGCGTCGCCGTGACCCCTCGGACCGCCGCGCCTCCCGTCAGGAGGGTTTCTGGGAAAGGTCCGGCTTTGACCCTCCGGCAGGTTTTTTCTCTTAACGTCAGCGTGCATAAGGAGTAAGATCGGTTTCTGACCCCCCCTCCTCCATCCATCCATCCCTCCCTCCCTGCACTTCTCCTCTGAAACCTTCCATTATTAATCAATGCTAAGTGCTGGGAATCTTGGATTCAGCGCTGTGGGAAGGTAAAGGGATCGGGTGTTACCCTCGAACGTGTGCGTGTGCGTGTGTGTGTGTGTGTGTGACGGGGTCGAGAGGATCACGCTGCTCTATATATCTGTCTAATGGACGTCAATATCAACACACTTACTGTTCTTCAGCCTCGTCTCGATTACAGCCGGAGCGACGGCCGCCGGGAAAATGCTGAGTGTCGACGTCCATCAGCTGTTATCGCATATTTTTTAATCTGACGGTTATTCATGTATTCAACTACGTAAAAGAACTGTGAGCAAACACTGAGCCACAGTGGCAAAATAAAAAACAACCAATTGTCCTAAGACAGAATATTAGGGCGCCCCCAAGAAAACAAATGTCAGACATTGAAATAATGCTGTCGTAATTTTTAGTGAGAAAAAAGTTGTGATATTTTTAGAAAAATGAATCCAGAAATGTCCAGATCGGCTCTAGAATTGAATGGAGTCTTTCTTGGCCCGTGTCCCATCCTTCCACCATGTTTCATAAATATTTGGTTCGGACAGCGGTGAAAACATAACCTCCTCGGTGGGTGGAAATTATGATAATAATAAATTTGTCTTAAAAAGGTGTTCATTAATTTTTCAGAGGCTACAATTTCTGGTGCTGTTGAAACTTGCACCAAGACGAAATATCTTGTCAATCCAATTCATATGAATTGAGTTTGACAAGATATATGGAACATTAAGAACAGACGAATCAAATGAATCAAAAGCTAGAAAACCTTTTTTGAATAATAGAAATATAATAGACCATGCTGCTGAATCAACTAGGTCCGGCGGTTATCCCTGGTATCATCTGATGCATTAGTCGATTGGTTATCTTTTATTTGCGTTGCCATCTTCTCCATGAGGATGATGATGCATGTGGACTGTCGTGCACACATTGACCTGACAGCAGATGTTAGGACACATGTAAGTTCTCTTGGCTCGTGCTCTTGTGAGGACCGACCTGCGGGACTGTGACGTGTCGTGTTCTCGGACAACGACGGGACGAGCTGGCTGTTGACGGGAACATCGTCTGTTTGTTCGGGGGTTTGAACTTGTACAACGTGAACATTAGTGTGTCGCCAACTGAATATATGAGACAGAGAGAGAGAGAGATGGTCCTCGCAACAAACTATATCGTCCACCGAGAAGTTGTTTCTTTGCTTTAATATTTAAAGGGAAATTCAAGCTGTTGATATCATTGTTATTTTGTATTATATTATTATGCGATAAACACAATTCACAATCCAACGATTTTTCTTCTCCTGCATCCTAGAGAATATTTAAAGCTACAGTGTGTAATCTTTGTATAACCAACTGAGCACCCGACAGAGGACACTTCACGGCGGCGCACCGCTAATTCCATTTCCCGTTTCCGTTTCCAGTTGACGAAAAACAAAAATTGTGATTATACATATATGAACACATACTTACGGACAATATATTCAATCTCTGTGAACGAGTTCTTCTAAATATTACAGTTCGCGGAAATTTCCCGACAGATAGCGGCAAAGTCTGGGAACTCTAAATGTAGCGTGTTGAATTTCCATCCAGCCGCACTCAGCAAGTCCCACCTGAGCAAAGCGGCACGAAAACCAAACATGTGTCTTTTTTTCAAATAACGGTCGACCAACTGTTCATCAGGATTTTGTAATCCCAGGTTCTTCAAAATATAACAATATACCGTACTGTCAAATTGTAAAAGGCCTCATTTAAATATGACCTCAGCTGGAGTGCGACCCAACGCGCACGCAGCCGGCGTCGCTGCCGAACTTTAATGTGATGAGAGGAACACAAAGTCTGGCACTTTAAAGTCCCCAAAGGCCTCGACGCGAGGACGAAAAATACAACCCGCAACCGAATTAGGACTCCCAAGCGGACGCGCCGCGGAGCGCGCAGAAAAAAAAAATCATTTTGTGCTACACTGCTCTGGATAATTAGCTCTCGCTCCGGGGCGGACGGGAGATATTCAACCAATAACACTTAAAAAAAGGAGAAGAAAGTGGTCGGATTCTTTTATTAGAATAATCCGGTTAAGCAGAAGTGCACCCACAAAAAAAAAAAAAAAATCGGCAGTGCATAATTAACTTGTAATGTGCAGACAATAAAAATGGAGGCGTGGTCGATGGAGAGTGGGGCGAAGAGGCTCCGGGGGGGTCGATTCCACCTGACGCGAAGGTCCGGGACTCAGAAGTTATCGACCACGCGGTCGCACCGCGTCGCCCCAACGCCACGAGATACGGCACGAATAAATAAATGAAACTTTTCTTTTTCTGTCGCTCTGAACGTATTCGTGAAGTTGAGTATATTAATGAGCACTATTGTACTTTTAAGTAGTAACTGACTGAGTTTAGTGTAATATGTTGCCTGTGAACTTATTTCCCCTCCGAGAAATGTAGATTAACACCACGTCGTCACTGCGTTCACAACGAAACGCAAAATGCATTTGCTTTTGCAAATTGGTTGCACATGAAAAGAAAATTATTCTTGCGTACATTCAGTCATTGTGGAGAAGTTTGGTTCATCGCCCCTCGGCTTTTGTTCAGTCTGCTTTTCCCGATCCCTCGTGTTCTCCCTGTCGGTCCCTTCACTTGCTCCATTGTTTCCCCAAACTCACTTCTGTTTCACACCCCCCCCCCCCCCCCCCCCCCCCCCCCCCCGCTTCTGTTCTCCCCATGTTTCAGTTTGCTCCCCGTCGTTTTTGCCTTTCTTTTTTGTTTTGTTTTTGGAGATTTGATTCTCATTTCAGTTTGCCTGCTAATAAAAAAACTCAGAATAAATCTCCGTGATCTGCATTTGGCTCCTGCCAATCACTAAACATGACAGTTTTGTGCCGGCACAAAGTCAGTTTCTCAGATCACCTTTATTTATTTATTTATTTATTTATTACTGGAAACTTCTGCACCTTGAGATCAGGCGGATGAGATGCGATACGAGTGAGAGACGACAGATGCCAAGAAAGAAAAGAAACTGCAGAGTTGCGTGTGTGTGTGCGTGTGTGTGTGTGTGTGTGTGCGTGTGTGTTCCAGATTCAAACATCTTACATTTGCCAGCTAGCAGCTTCCTTTTCAAAAACTCATTCATCTGCAGGCCGCGATGCAGCATCCAACTGTCCGCCACGTTTAAAAATGTGTTCGTGTTCAAATTCATGAATGAGCGTGGTCGAAATGTTAGTGGCGGGTTCGATGTCTCGTGAAAAAATCATCAAGTTATGGTCCGAATGCTGAGTTATTACCAGGGGGTTCGCGGCAAGAGCCGCCTCATGCTCATACAGAGCACTCACGGAAATGAAAACGGCCAAAGAAAAAGATCGCCTGCTAGTCATCGGTCGACGCCCCGCGAGCATGAACACGTGCGCTGGTAGATTCCAGCGTCGGGGCAAAAAGAACAGGCGGAGATGAGTTTCAGCCTTCTGTTGCCGCCGCCGGCCTCAAAGAGGAGGGAAATGACTTTCAGCCGTTTAGCGCGTCTTGCCTCCGTCTGAGCAGAGGACGGGATGATGATGATGATGATGATGATGATGATGATGATGATGACGACGACGACGCTGCTGCGGCCTCGGGAATCGCTCTGTCACAACAAAGCCCCCGCCGCTTACGTTTAATGTTCAGACATGAAGTCGTGACAGCCCCCCCCCCCCCCCCCCCCCCCCCCCCCCCCCCCCCCCCCCCCCCCCCCCCCCCCCCCCCCCCCCCCCCCCCCCCCCCCCCCCCCCCCCCCCCCCCCCCCCCCCCCCACATGCCCGGCCGTCTTTTTCTGGTCATCGTTTACTCCTTCTCGCTCCTCGTCTCTTAAATCCACGAAACACCTTGGGTGTGAGATGAGTGGGAGGGGCGGCACTGGTGGGAAGCATGAGGAGCGAGGTGTCGTAATAGCAATGGATCCATTTTTATATGAAAGCTGACACTCACTGCCACATGGGAAGGGGGGCAAGCTTTTCTGGAGGGGAGGTAATGGTTTCTCCTCCTCCTCCTCCTCCTCCTCCTCCACCCGCCGCTCCCCGAGGTGGGCCGGGGTGTAAATTACATCCAGCCCCGGGCCTCTGCACCGACAGGACCAGGGCTGGCCGGTTCTCGCCTCCCACTAGTCCCTTTCCCTTCCTCATCACCAGTAAGATCCTGAGAGACTTTGCCTGGGCCGCAAATGGGGCACGTCAGAAGGGGGAGAAACAACCCCCCCCCCCCCATCATCTCTCATACCCTCCGTCTCTCTGCTCGTGTAGACAGGAGGAGCGCTCCAGCTCGCGTATGGGTTTTTTTGGAGACTCTACGGCACTGTGCAGACGGGGAAAAGGGAAGCGGAGGATGAAGGGAAAGGCTGGAAGTGCACACAGGAACCCCCTGAAGTCAGACTGAGAGTGTCAGAACAGCTTGGATGGAAGGTGGAGCGGAGCGATGGAGGGAGGGAGGGAGGGAGGGAGGGAGAGAAAAAGGCTGGCAGGCTGTGTGTCATGGCCTGTCAGGTCAGGAGACATTATCCCCCGGCCATATACTGTTTCTCATTAGCCCCCCGATGCGCTGCCCTGTCATGCCAGGTGACGCCCCCGAGTTTGGGCCTGGAGTGGCACCTTGTCCCGGCTTGGCACCGATGACGACGCTGAGAGTGGACAGGTGGCGAGACGCGGGGAGTAGTTCCACTGCACAGACGGGCTGGGAGACAGGGGGAGAAGGGAAGACGAGTCTCGCGCGGCGCGTGCGCTCGAGCAGCCTGGTTGTTCCTGGCGGTTTCCTCGATCAGGGCGCGGAGGGAGCAGACGGAAATCTGTCCCAAAGAAGCAGAATCTCTGCTGGAGGAACAAGACTTTTCCTTTTGGGCATATGCTCACCTAGGCTCCGAAATGTTTTGGACAGGATCAAATAAAAATCAAGTTTGACTAAAGCTGCAGTGAACATAGATCGTATCAACACAACGGCCTCGTTGTGTTTCCTGTAACCGTTTTCTTAGGTATCCGCACGCTCTCTCGCTCGTCATGTCATCCTTTAGTGTCAGTATCGTTATTGTCATTTTTAAGAATCAGTGTGACGAAGCTTAAAGAAAGCTTGGAAAAACAAGTAGCAACCAGCAGCCGTCCAAACTCTGTCCCTCAGAGCGAGATCTCAGCCTCCCGGGCGGCGTCCAATGAGAAGCTGCGCGGAGACAAAACGCGGCGGGCCGGCGAGCTGATCCGGGGATCTCATGGCGGATCACAAATGCGTGTCCGCCCCCCATCTCCATCCCTCCCTCATCGCCACAGCCAGACGGACGTAGCCGGCTTTTGGCACTATAGCCATGATTTTTTGCCTCGCTCCTCGTTCCTCCCTCCTCCTCCCACTTGAATTTCAACGCTGGGGAGGAGGAGGAGGAGGAGGAGGAGGATGTGGTGGAGGGAGGGGGGGGGGGGGGGGAGTTATTGCATGTGACACGCTCGGGAGAGAAAATCGTATTGGTCCACAAAAGCAGAATGCCGAGGGAGCTGGGGCGACGCGTATCTCCTCCCGCCCCAATAACAGTGGAATTATTTAAAATAAGAAGCGGCGGCGGAATATTTCAGAATCTATATTTAGCTTGGGAGCGATGCATCTCGCGCGGGATCCGCGGGCGGGGGGGCGGGGGGCGACGACGACATGGAGATGCATCATGGCGGCGATCGATCTCCATTTTCACATGATCACGCCGGGACGGTTTCATCGGAAAAAAGGCACCGGGTCTTTCTTCTACGCTGGCCCTGATCTCACCGTCGAAATTCCTGTTTCGACAAGCAATCTATTTTTAGTATCCGCCGCAGCCATCACAACGCCAGCCACAGATACAGGAAGATCATCTGCTATTCATTCATCCATTCTTTCGTACACTAACCAGTAACCTGCCCCCCCGCCCCCGCCCCCCCACCGGCTGCACTTTATTACCTTCCAGGACCTTGTCGCGTGCAAATTGCATTGGTTGAGCTCGCCGCTAAATCAATTGGCTTTAATTACATTTACCTTGCATTGCTTTGCCAGGCATATATAGTTGAACATGATTGCGACTAAATTGCGATTAGGCCCGACATAAGGGTGGGTTCATGTAAATCGATGGCGTGGGGGGGGGGGTCCGGTCATCTGCAGGAATAATTGGGTTCTCCTGGGCGGCATACAATGTCAGGGTCTTCCTTTCTTCGCCTAAAGGTGCAAAACAAGGTTCACGTCTTTGCTCCATTGTAAACATGTGATCTGGTTAGTTTTGGTATCACATTGCAAATTATGGAGCGCCCCAAAGCATGTTGCATGGCATGCACACATCCTGTCGTCATCACCTACTGTACGCGGGCTGCATCCACCTGTGGTTGTTTTTCTCTAACAGCTCACAACCTAAAAGTTTATATCATATCATATCGTATCATATCATATCATATCGTATCATATCATATCGTATCATATCATATCGTGTCTTCCTCGGATCTCAGAAGCTGGAGACAGTTTTTGTTCAATCAATCAATTATTTGTTCCGGCTGTAAAAACAGTTTTAAAGTTTATGTATATATTATATCACCATCAAAAGGAGGGTGGATTTTTAGACGCTGAATGGCACCGTGTGGTTGGCAAGTTGTAATATCATCAATTTAAAAAAACACATTTCAAGTCATATTTCATTAAAGTAGCAAAGTCACTGGCAGGTTTGATGGAAAGTAAAACCGGGGGAAAAACATGAGGACAGGACGGAAAGCAGACGGCTGAGTGATCAGAAATTGAAACAAAAATCAGAAACAGGTTGCGATCAGACAAATATCGCGGAGCTCATTTCCCGCGAGGGTCCGAACGAGCACAGTGTGAGTGTGGAGCGGCACGAGTGGCTGGTCAACGGATGGTGGCGTTGACCGGCAGCTGGGTCGGCTGGCGAGCTCCGTGTACAGTTAGCAGGGGGTCGGCAACGATGCAGGCGCCCCACACACACACACACACACACACACACACACCTGTGTAAGTCCCGCTTATCGACGCCACACACAGCCGTCAACAGCCAAACATTATGATTTATGAACTGAGGGTTTTTACTGTCTGACCCCGCCGCCGGTGCAGCTCTTCGAACTTCTGTTCCGAGCTCTGATCCTGTTTCAGATGAGCGAGACGCCGCGTGAACCTGAAGGTCAGACTGAATGTCAACCTTCAGTCAGGGAGAGGATTTTTTTTGTTTTTTCGTATTCGGCTCCAACGGGAAGCATGCGCGCGTCACGATGAACATTATCTGCAAATACGTCAGGAGACGAGCAACATGAAAGGATGCAAGTCCGTGCATCACGCGCGCACACACGCACACGCACACACGCACACACACTATAGCGAGCGTCTCAGACTCACCGGAAAGTAGAGAAGCAGGGCTCCACACAGGATGGCCTCCAGCAGGACAAGACCTGACGCTCTGATACTCTGACCGAGAAATAAACGCACAACAAATATTAATTTCATCTGGTTACATTAAATATCGCATTATAAAACAACTACAAAAAAAACTGAAAAGAAAAACAGAAAGTCTCTGGGTTCATCACTCCTAGTACAGCACCTTTTGTATGACAGTGGATTTAATACAGTTATGCATTTTGATATTAAACATATAGATTAGTTGTTGTTGTAAATTGATTGTTATTCCTTTTGTTTTAATTCAGATGATTCAGACAGATTTACAAAAAAATTCAATTGTATTTGCATCCTGACTTTTTTTTGGGGGGGGGGGGTAGTTCTTCCATTTTCTCAGTTTATTTGGGGGATATTTTCGCTCCTCTATTTATGATTTCTGGGATTTTTATTTGGATCCGCACCCAATCTCACTCACTCATGGATATCAGCCCCCCTGGATATGCGAGTTGTTATTATCAAGATCCATGAATAACCTGGGAAATAGGTGAACATGTACTATCTTGCAACGTTAAGGTAAACAAAGATTTTTTTTTAAATCCCACTTTGTCCAGATCCATGCCAATATATCAATAACAGAAAGATTTTCCATATAAAAATCCATATTGGTCGGTCCCTACAAGTTAGGTTTTCACCCTTTTCTGTTTGTCGGGTAATTTGTTTGCGGCATTCCTCAAAAACAATACCGCCTTCCGCCACAGGGGGCGGGATGGAGCCGGGGCCTGGGAGGAACCCGTCAAATTCTAAAAGGTGAAAAATGTATCAAACGGGGAACGGTTTACCTTATTCCTGCGAAAATGGTAGACGAGCACCATGCTGACGAAGACGATCAGCATGCAGAGGCACTGGAAGGAGATCACGGCCACGCGGAGGGCGCCGTCCTCCCGCGCCACGCAGGGGGTGTCGTCCCGGCAGAAGGCGCAGCCCTGCTGGCACGGCAGGCAGTCGCTGGAGGAGCCCTCGTCGGCGTTGGGGCCGCTGTCGGCAGCCTTCCCCTTCCTCCCCATCCCTGTCAAAGTCGAGGGGCGATGGAGCGGATGAGTCGTTTGATTTGAAATATTCAAAGCGAGGCACCCGGCGGGTATCTGTCGGCCATCGGTATCGCTTATTCATCCGCAGATTTCTTTTATTTCCGCAGTTGCCAGGGTGACATGGAATAAACACTGTCCTGGGCTATTTTTGCCTTCATATCCCACATAACAAATGTTTATTTTATCAATGTTAGGTACCTTTTTCTTTTTTAGGACAACACTATCTACATGACCAGACAATTCATTTTTCGCTTTGACAACATTTTTGGACCCATAAACCCACGAGACGCGCCCCGTGATTTGATCGCGGGAGGGACAAACAATCTGCATAACTTGTTTTAACTCCCGAAAAAAACATATGCTGTGAAAACTTGTTAGCGTAGCAGAGAAGTTTGAACAGTTTCGCGTAACAGAATAGTCAGTAAAGAATAAATGTAATGAATAGAGACTAAAACTTTTGAATTGTTGGCTAAAGGTGATGGATAAGCTGAAATTGTAAAAAAAAAAAAAAGTGGACAAAAATGAGCATAAAGTAATAAACAGACATTTAAATAGGATAAAAAGATGTATGAGTGGAATACATCCAGATAAACGTAGTTGAAATGTGATGAATAGTGTCACTGAAGTGGCACTCGAGCTCATCTGACGCGTCTTTGGCAGCCGTTTCGACTCCGAGTGGTCTGGAAGTGGAGCCGCAGCGTCCGGGGGCGACGAACCCGACTTGTGAGCTGTGACCCGTCTCTGGACCTTTGACCCCTGTAGAAACATTTTCCGTTTCCCTTTCTGCCCAAACGCGACCTTTGACCGCAGTTTTTCCCGCAGCATCGCCATCTTCCTTTTTGTTCTGGTTCAGGATCTTGTCCATCACGTTGCCGCGGTTAAGACGTAGCTTGTGTAAGAGTCTCGCGACTTATTGAATATTTCCCGCCGAGAGCAGATTTAAAGAGATAAAGGAGATGAAGTTCCTCCGTGACGGACCGGAAGCTTCCGGAATCTGCGCTTATCCCGCTCCTGACCTTGCGGGGCTTCATCGACATTGTGTCAACGCGGAGGCAGATGGATCTGTATGTGTGAACATGGAAAGTCAACACCGCCGCACCTCGGCTCAGTCGCGGGGATATCATACGGGGCTGATGGCTGCGGCCTCCTCGGGAAGAAAAAAACCAGCTCATGGAGTCACTTCATCCTGACAAGGACACGGGCGATGGGGACCGGAGTCTATATAAAGAGCGGATTGCTCAATAAAATCAATGTTTTATGAAGCTTGGTGCAAAATCTGGGTGGGGGAGAGTTAAATGTGCACATCATCATCGTAGCCTCAATTTGAGGGTGAACTAAAAGATGTTTTTACGCGTTGCAATGTTAAAGTCAACCTGGTGGACCCCAGCTGATAGAAAGCCCCGTTCCAGGATCTTCTGGGGGCGGAGCTTCCTGTGGGAGTGCGGGACTCACTTTCCTGCAAACTTTGGACTTTGTAACTTCGCAGATGCCAAATGAAAATGCTGTGGCGCATTAAAGGGAAAGGGGGAAAAAAACAACACATAAGCTTAAATATGTGAAAGGGAAAAGTTTGTTCACACCGTGTGAAGTGAAAACACGCTGCTGAATGTGGAGTCAAACGAGGCGACATCCCAAAATATCCTCCAGGGCCATTCAAAAAAAAAAAGAAAAGAAAAAAATCTCCCACAGCAAACTTAAGGTAAAAGCCCAACAAACCCAGGGGACAACACGGAGCTAATGCTCTTGTTATTGGTTTGTATAGAAATCCCCTGAGAGAGGGGATAGAGAACGGCCGAGCTATATGTGGAGTAAAATGGAACTGGCCTATTTTTAATTTTATTTCCAAAACTATGACTCTGCACATCATTGATCCCTTCAGAAAAGGGGGAACTACTGAGTCACAGCTCGGCCTTGTTATTGTGTGTCACACACACACACACACACACTTCATCTCTTTGAAGGAAACGGCGCAGCCTCTTTTTTTTTTTGCCTCTCGGCACATGAAGGAGAATATTTTAAGGCGGAAGAATTGGGCGCAATGAAAACCGTTGAGTGAGCGGGCGGGGGGGGGGGGGGGGGGGGGGGAACTCGCCGTATGAGAGTTCATTGAGTGGGATTGAGAGAGAGAGAAGCGGTGCAGGTGAAAAACCGCCGGGGTTCCGCGGCTGTGTTTTTTAATTAACTCTCACGCAGGATCAACTGGCAGAAGTAACGACCATTAAACAGAGATATTTCCCATCTCGAGCCTGATTAGCCTCCCCCAGGTGACTGCGGGGGGGCGCTACTTCCACTCACAGGCGGAGCAGGAACACGTGTCTCGTTCATTAGCATTGTTATAAAATGAGCACGCTATATATACATATATATAAATATATATATATATGCATATTCTCGAGGCGCGTGGTCGTGATGATAATCAACGTGCAACTTTGGAGTCAGAAAGTAATAAAAAAAAAAGGAACGACGGGAAAAGACCTTGACCGACCCTCAGGCTGATTTTTTGTTTTAACCTTTTGCCGGAAAACAAACTTGAAACGTGATCCGGTAAAAAAACTTGTGATGCGCTCGAGATGACGAATCTGAAATGGCTGGGAAATTTGTGGCACTTAGGTACATTATCAACTACGACGGGCCCAAGTATCCCACATCTAGTTTTAAGGCCACAACTTTGTGCTTTATGATTATGATTCAATGATTTCGGTGAATGAAGTTGTCAGATTCACAGAAATCCACGATTAAGGAAGTAGTATTCCATCATAGGGGGAGTGTAAAGCTGCAACCATCAATCTTTACTAATCAATTAAAGACTCTTCTTTTTGTTTTTGTTTTTCCAACCAAGAGTCTGCTTTGTACGGTGGAGTGTGCGTCAACAGGGGTCATGGTTTAGGGAAAGTATAGTCCGGGCCTTTCAACCAAATCTCATAACCAAATGAATAAGTGACCATGAAGAGAAATCGTTTTGTGGAACTTCTGTTTCCAAATTCAAAAATGAACTTCATTGCTCAAATGAATTAATATTACTAATAATAATGAGTTGAATTTGAAATGTCATGTGACCTCGACTTATGGCATGATCTGCTCTCAGGCACACCGGGCGAGTTTCAAAATGAATATAGCAAAAATACATTTTGTAATAAGTGACCACGTCGATGAACCGTTGACCGATCCTCCTCCTCACGACGCGTTGATGAAAAAATGAAATTTTGATTTCCTATCATCAAAAGGTGTGATCGTCCGCGTCACTCACTCGTGAAGCCATTGACCGCGACTCTGTTGGGATGGAAGAATCCTTTCTTGCACTGGCACTTGTACTTGTCTAGGACGAATCCGTGACCCCGGGTCGGCAAACACTGTGGAGACGAGAAGAAAAGGAACACGTATAAACATCAACGGCACAAAGACGACAATTGATATATGAACGCGCATTTCCAACGCTATCGTCGTACGAATTTTAAAGACCCTGTAACACAGACTGATAAGAAAACCAATTAGAATATGTCAATATCGAAATTCCAAAGCGCGGCCAGGGACCGACGTGGGTTCAAATGTCCTGTGAGAGAAACAGGCCTCTAATTACTTAAGTTCTGCCAAACTGCGCCTTCTCCGCGCCTCGGTATTAAATTAGAAAAAGCCTCTTTCCCTCTGATTGAAAGTCTGATGGGAAACAGAACCGGAGGGCTGCGAGCGAGAGAAACACGCCGGTTGTCGGGGGGGGGGCTCCTTGGCAGACTTCGTGTGCCGTTTGCCAGATCACAAGATATAATCAATGTCTAAATTAAGGACAGACTTTATTTGGGTGATTAAAGCAGAACCATTAATTGTCCGTCTTGAGGGGAATGAGATTCCATCTGCTCAAACCCTCCTCCTCGTTTCTCCAAACATAACAGCGATGATGATGATGATGATGATGATGACGACGTGCGGGGCGGCTCCTCGTCTGACTGACAGCCTCGATCCCAAAATCCTAAAACCCTCAGCAGTGTATATACAGTACATCTCATATCATATTACATATCGTATCATGTCTTACAGTGAATTATTTTCTCGTTTTTGAGAGAGATTTTTAATTGTATAATAAAAAAATTGGCCCCAGATGTCTTTGTTCTTTTATGTATCCACCGTCTTATATTGCAGCCGTCCACCACTGCGGATTCATATTGGTGGATTAAAGCAGTGGCAGTTCCCAAACTAGGGGTCGGGACCCTCCGGACGGGTCGCGAAGACACAGAGGTGAGGTCGCGAGATGATTATGATGAATCAATTACAATTTAAAAACCATTAGAAATAACATATTTTAGCTATAATTGTGACCCAGAAAAAACTAAAATAGTAGTTAACTTTGAAAAACCAAAACAAAGATGGAATATGTCGTCAGCGTTCTGATTTTTTTTTACCTGAGGCGATTATGACGGATTATCGACGGCATCGGTTGTCGCAGGTCAATTTACAGCAAAACAGGAAAAACATCGAAACATTAGCACATATGTGATTTGTTTCAAAACTAAAAAGAAGAGTTAAGATTATCACATCTCCAGAAACACAGATTTGTAAAAAAAAACATAATCAAATTGGTAACTTTTGTTTCACCAGCTTGTTATTCTGCCCCCTAGTGGCCCAAAAAAAAAAAATGCTGCTCTAACCAAAGCGTGTGCAGAGACGCAACTGCAACAGTCTTTTTTCGCATGATGCATTTTGAAAGATGACGCCCAAGAAGAAACTCTGACATTGGTACGTTTGCCTCTCCGTGAAACCGTTTACAACAGTAGGCTTTCAAGTCGGCACACGCGCTGCAGGCGTCACGATGCATTTGGGTAAATAGAATTTTGAACGTGCAGGATAGACGGCCCACCGTTGACGGAGCCGCTCGTTTTTAATTTAGCTACACCTGCGATGTGTGTGTGTGTGTGTGTGTGTGTGTATACAGCCCCATAAAAACCTCGGTGGTGCAGCTTTTAATGAGCGCCGCGCTGCAACGTGAGGCAGGGACGTGATTTTCGTGTCTGATTTCCCAACAGCTGTCTCCTCAGGACAGGTGGAGCACGCTGCAGCTCCCGCCTGCCACTGTTAATATGCAAACAGCCAGAGACGGATGTGTGTGTGTGTGTGTGTATGCATATTTTTCGAGTGTGTGTGTGAGCCAGGAATAGCCCTGGCAGTGTATCCCACCACTGCCTGTCGCGGTGATTGATGCGGGGGCTCGGACTTGGAGTATGTTGAACAGGGAAGAGGCCAGAGTGTCGCGGGCTGCCTCCCCGGGCAACCTGCCACATGTCACATGTGATCTAAGCGGCAAAAATTGGAAATCATTTCTTCATATGAAAAAAAAAAAAGGTACGAAGGCCATGCAGAATCTTTGACGCGCTGGTCGCACAAGATCAATAAGTGGCGGTGGACAGGTTTAATACGAGGAAGACATGGACGTGGTCATCGCGGGTTCTAAAGTTTTTATTCTAATTGAGATCCAACAAAAGTTATACGAGGAATAAAAAACGAATTTGACTAGTTTTTAAAGTCTGGAGGGTAAACACAAGGGCCGCAACTGGAGGATTGATTTTTATCTTCCCTAAATTTACCAATTGTTTTTGTTCATTTCATCTAATATATGAATCGCTGGCTCTACGGAACATTAGAAATTAGACAATGTCCATCCCAACTTGATTCTGTTTGACCAACAGTCCAAAACCCAAAATTATTAAATGTGACACAAAAAGAATTAGCAGATTTCTTATAATTGTGTGGCAATTTTTCTCGAAATATTACTTTTGCAGAATTTAAATCCACACCATTTTCAGATTATTAAAATAATAACAAGTTGCAGCCAAACTAAGCGTGTTGTAGCTTCTTTCTTTCTTTGTCTATATAGGCCTGATATAATGTTTTATATTATGGTCAAATTTACTGTACAGCCACATCTGTTGTGATAATAAGACAACACACTGTTCTACTGTTTTAAATAAAGCCCACACAGGCTCTGACCTACTTTTACATGCCTGACATATGCTATTAATTATGTTTGATGATGTTCTGTTCAAGGCATCCATGTTTTGTTTTTCTCCGTAATGAGCTGAAGGCATCAACTGTGCTGCCAGAGAGAAAACCTGTCACATTAACTGATGATTAGTTCGGTCTATTTGACTGCACAGAATCCCTAATAACTGTTGACAGTTATGATTCAGCTGCAATATGTAAATATGATTCATTGTGGGGGGAGAAAAAAAAAAGATATAGTGTCATCTGCATCACCTAAAGGACGTGGAGGTGAGTAAATATAAATCAACCTCATATATTCTTTATGGCGACAGTCACATGAGAGACGCCCGGAGCTTTTACTGTACGTCTCCAGCAGCACCGCAGGTTGTTGTTTACATCCCAGCTGTGGCAGCTGTCAATCACACACACATGTACAGTACACACACACACACATATATACACACACACACACATGCTAATTGCCATGGTGATGTGTGTGACCGCGAGCGAGAGTCTTTTTATCGGAGTGCGTCACGCTGTCAGACCAACATGGTCTGCCTGCAACAGAGCACTTATAACAGACCGCGGGTCTCAGAAATAGACACAACACACACACAGGAAATATACAAATATATATATATATATATATATATATACATACATATATTTAGGATGAGGCTTGTGCACAATATTACGCAATGAGATAAAAATAAAATTCAATATTTCAAAAGGAGAAGACCTTGCAAAATAGTTCTCGTTTCAAGTATAACACCGTGTAGATACCAGAGCGAAAAGAGACAGTGGAAACACGAATAACCTGATTCACTGTTGCTCCAATCTTTGGATTCATCTACATTGAGCAGCTGCACACAAAACGTGCACGCGCTCCACATATGCTTCTTTTTTTTTCCTGACATCAAAAACTGAAGTTCCCCTCCGTCACCTCTCTGTGACATGAAGCGTGGGAATAAAAGTTATTTAAATCAAAAAAAAAAACAACAACTCTAAGAGTAGCAACTAATTGATGCAGAGGCCAGGCAAGCGTCTTCCACTTGACCAGGAAACCAGCAACCGGCTCGATTCTTGAAGCCTAATTAGGACCTGCCGAGGACGCTCGCTCCCCCTGAAATAAGCCCACGCTCTTCCGGTCCAGCACAGTGGCTAATCAACCGCTAATAGGCCTCTGTAGATATTTGTAATGATCCTACAGAGTGCAAAACATAAACCCAGAGGAGAGCTTATCATCCAGTGATTATAGATTGAACTGTAAAATGCACAGAAAAAGGAGGTTAGAAGAAGAAGACTTGGCTGGAGGGCAATTTACTCTGCATGCTTTGGACAGCGTACAGTGTGTGTGTGTGTGTGTGTGTGCGTCAGATCAAGATGTGCATGAAGGCACCAGGGAAATTAGATGATAAACTCTGGGTTTTTTTTGAGGCAGAGTGGGTTTGTGCTCTGTTAAACTCCACAAAACAACCAACGCACGAAATAAATGCAAGTGTAGACCGTCTTTTCTTTACATTAGGATGAAATCATTGCAAGTTACACAATCTTAAACAAATATTACCATCAACCACTGCATTTTACTTAGTACTAAGTTGAACCTCCATTACTAAAGTTTCCTGCTGTGTCAAACTCAATGCAGCCAGATGTCACTCACACACTGACTCAACCCTGCTCAATTGTCATCTCCATCCATCCTCCATCCATGATCTACAACGCTTCATGGTTCCAGCCCCTTGCTGCCCCCCCCCCAGCAAGGGGGCTGGAGCCAATCCCAAGTGACATTGGGCGAGAGGTGGAGTTCAAGATATAATAATGAAAACTGTACAGGTATGTGGTTGAGATGAAAATGAAGGCCAGCTGAAGGTTTGTGTGTGAGAGACAGAGCAAGAGAGAGATGAAATGGAGCGAGAGTTTTGACGTCAGAATGTTATTCTTGTGTCTCGGCTAAATAAATTGTTCCTGGCTCTGTCTTAGATCAGAGCTGCAGCCCCGTGCGTTACTCTAATTCAGTCACACAGACAAACGCTGAGGCACAGAGACAAAAGCCCGGAGAGGCAGAGAGACGCTGCAGAGAGCTGGGTGACGGTGGGTCTGCGCTCAGAGCGACAGCCAGCCAGGGCCCTTTTAAACGAGGTCAACCAGCAGGACTTAGCCGGAGCAGAGCTGCCCGGACAGTCGGGCCTCGCTTTGGGCTGCCGTCCAAAGCCCGGAGCCTAAACACCAGTGAGATAAACACTCAGGCCTAGGGGGAGCTTAACACTGCCATCGAGCTGGGACAAGTAAACACGTACGGCTCCTTAGCGCACACAACAGACACGGCCGGGATACTGCTTTTCTAATCACTTTCACAGCTTATGTTAGTGTCAACGTCAACTGGACGGGGACATTATTTATTCCCTGCTCGCGCGGTACAATGCACAATAGCGCTGACACTCGCAACCTCGGGAGTGGCAGATGTACACCACTCACCCATCATGCGCGAGCAAGAACAACGAGTGCTGAACAAGAGGGTTTGAGCGTGCACAAAGTTTTCCGGCATCCTCGTAGAAGCCTCCGGGGGAAACAGAGTTTCACGGGTGATGAAGAACAGGGAACGCTGCCTCTTTTGTCCACTCACCCCACTCTTCAACTCTGCTCGTGACCGCAAAAGTTGTTGCTCTTCCTTACTTGATATCGGTCATCCTAATCTGTACCTTAAAATGTATCCAAATTTTTAGTGTCTTGTTTGTTTTTGAGTTCATAGTAGAAACGAGGCGCATCACTTTTTATCTGAAAGACAATCTACCATTTGAATGTGGGAAACAGTTAACACACACACCTCAAAAAAATTGGGCGCATTCCTAAAAGTCTGACACAACCGATGCCCCCGTTGCCCTAACCCTCAGCCAAAGTTGTCGACTAGATTTACACTACATGATTCAAAATATAGAGCTATGTCATTAAACCTTCCATGAAGTATATGCATTTTGGATTTGACACCACTGATGGAAAAATCCTTGAATATAGGGACAGGTGGAGGAGCATAGACATCTGAAGACCCTTGGACCAAAACTGATAATCTTTCATGTTTAAAAGACCCAGTCCAGATGCCTTGGCCATCTGATCCTCTTGGAAACCTAAAGGATATCTGGATAATTCCAGACACGTCCCACAGGGAGGTGTGACCCTGTGGCAGACCCAGAACACACTGGAGGGATTATATATCCCAAGTGGCCGCCATTACTCTCCATCTATTTTTGTCTGGGTCCTTCACTCATTTTATTTCTATCCTTTGTGAGCATGGTGCTGTACTCGTTTCACATCCAGTCTCATGGGTCCCTCGACAAATGTTACCTCTACATTACACTCGTATCCCAAATCCTCCCAGCGACCAGTGTTTGCTTTTTCTTCCTCTGGTTTACGGTGTGCCGCTAAGGCTGGGCAAAGCAGATGTAAGACTTTGCCCGGGGGCAAGTGTATTCAAGTCTTCAAAGTGTTTCCATGTAAACTCGGGAGTTCCACAATTACCCACAGAGCCAATTAGCCAGACAGTGGTTAAGGAAGGGCTGCACTGCCAAGGGCCGGGGGGCCAAAGTTAAAACCGGGAGCGTCCTGTGATCTCTCGTCCCTCTGCGTTATGGCCGATGGCCGTCAGCCTTGATGTTTTCATCCCGAGGAGACAGGCCCGCGGGATATGGAGCATCTAAGCTGTGTCCAATGTGAGATTTGAATTTACTAAATTAGTGGCTCTGATTATTGGTAAGACAAAAGCGGAAGTGTGTAAAATGATTTATCCTTGGTTGAAAGCATGACACAAATTGAATCCTCTGTATTTTTGGGGGATACTGAATGATGAAATGAAATGTAGGCACTGAACCAGAAAATATTCTCAAGCATTCCGACTCACACTGTGTTGCCATGACATGCTGTTGGATGTTTCATGCCAGCCGCTTTAAAAATCTTTCTATTTTAAAGGATTCTGTCTCCAGAAATGAAAAACTTTGAAAAACTGTTTCCAAGATGAAACGCTCCTTCCATCTTGCCGAGCTGCAGCCGCATCTACATCTCTGTTCATCCTTAAGAAACTCATTAATCTTTCCTTCTAAATCCATATTTATTGCCCTTTTCCCCGTGTCTTGAGCGGAGCTTACTCGACAGTGCCGCGTAATTCACCCAGCACAGAAGGATTTGCTGAAATTGAAGGGGTGAATTTAAATCTGCTGGTGCACAGCAGTATTCTATTTCCTTCCTATCAAGCACCCTTATCAGCTCTGAAGCATAATCACAGCTTTGGTGCGATCACTCTGGATAATTAGCAATTACCCTATTTATAGGCTCCTGAACATGCTCTAATAGGCAACATAGCAATGAGCGTAGTTAATTAGGATGCTTCCAGCTCTTCCTTTCCACCCAAATTGCTGGATGGAGATCAGCAGGTTGAAAGGGTCACGGGTCTGGTGTGAAACTACTGTCGACATGGGTGTGGGAATCCCTGCCCCACTATGAAGCCATGCCTAGAAACAGCAGGGGGATTCCCCATGATCCTAAAACGGCTTCCATTTTTTAATAAAACAATACGCGGCTAGGAACCTGCACATGAAGGCGTAAGCGTGTTTTTTCTTTTGTTGAACGAGTGTAGAGGGAACACTTGGATAGAGGGGAATCTGTCAGAGAAACAAGCAGATAAACGTTACTCACCGTTGCTCGGCTAATGTTTCACGCTCGGAGAGGGGCTTGGGGAGCTTTGTGAGCGCACGGCATGTCGAGTGGGAAAATTAAGTCTTGGTGAAGACTACATATTTGGATGTGACATAAAATTATTGGCTGTCTTAGGCACATTTTGCATGACAATGTGGAAAAAACATGTCACTTTAAAACTCTGCTGGGAACAAATCAATTTGTGGTATTTGGTGCGTGATATTTAGCAGTGACACCATTTTTATTCTGTTTGTATATAAAGGCAATAATAACTTAAGTTAGTCATTTAATCATAGAAGGTTTCTTCACTTTAAAACAGAATGAAACTCAAGATATAGTAAGACTTCAAAAGCACCTTTAGGAAATATATCAAATCTGTACTCTTGGAAACATTATCACCCTCAAATGAGGAGCTGGTTAACATTACAATTAAAATTGTATTTAGTGATAATGAATATAACAAATCTATTAGCAGGTTTCAATGTTTTTAATACTGTAGGCAATACAAACATGAGTCTTTCAGTAGATTCCAAAAACTGTCAATTTCTCAAAGAAAATGATTGCTAGCATGAAAGACGACTCATTATGGGGCAGAATGGGAGTAGAAACCTTGATGAGGCAACAACCCTGATGCTGAAATCAAGCATTTTTTGTGACACATTGAATAATGAATTTCAGCTGGCAATCAGTGTTTGTAAAACCAATCCCATCAATTCGGTGTTTCATAAAATGTCTTTCTTTTCTTGGGTTAAACGAATGAACCGGAATAAGGAAATCAACTAATTGGAGGAAAAAAGTGCGGGCACTTGTAGCGAAGTACCAGCATCCACGAAATGCACGTAACCCTCAGCTGCCACTGTCGACCAGATAAAGGACTCGTTATCCTGGCTGCCAACACCAAACGTGGCCTTTGTCGGATCTTTCTAAATTAAAACAAGCTGCATGGAAAGATTGCAGGACGAAAGACAATGACATGTAAATCACAGAAACAATGCAAGACAGGAATGGCCTGGGTTGCAGGTCACCGACCGGGGTCAATGCCAATCAGCTGTTTTCTGTCAACCGCTGACTCATTCAGTGGGAAAGATAAGCGCTAACGGACGGTGTGGCCTGTTTCCTGGGGTGGACTGTGCTTGTGTGTGTACTTGCAACCATCGTCCAAAATCTTCGAGATTTGGATGGTTGGTCATCCAGAAATATGAAGACGTCGCCTTGGGCTGTTGGGAATTATAACCGGCCTCGTTCACTATTGTCTGATGTTTTACAGACAAAACCAACAGGAAAAAATGATTGATCATCATTGAAAGTAGTCATTTCAGTTGGAGCCCAAGACTGCATTGGGAAAAACATGTTAATCTGTTCGGTCAAAATTTGGCGGAAATAAATTGTGGGGGACAGAAAACCTGTTCAGACACTGTGGGGAGACAAATCTGTTCAGACACTGTGGGGAGACAAACCTGTTCAGACACTGACACTGTGGGGACACAAATCCATTCAGACAGTGACAGTACGGGGACAAAAACATGTTCAGGCACTATGGGGACACAAATATGTTCAGATACCGACACAGTGGGGACACAAAAGTTTACACAGTCGCATGTTGGGGACACACATATAATGTCCCAGTTTAACTTTGCAGACAACTATAATCTGAGGACAAAAGTTAGATCCCACAATGTTAACTATATATATATATATATATATATATATATATATATATATATATATATATATGCACACATATTGACCAAAATCTAAATCTGTCGTACACAGGGAATATATGAGGGACAAAAATCTGATCATGCAGGAAAAAAGAAAATGTTGACAAGAATGTGATAACGCAGTGGCATTATGGTGACATACATTTAACTTATTGGGGAACAAAAATCTTTAAAATCTCAGGATTCTTAAAGAATCTGCTTGTGGACTTCGATATAACCTGAACACAAATGCCCCACCAGATAAACGTGTTTTTTTTCAGGGTTATGAGTTAAACAAGAAAAATGTCTGCGGGAGAAAAGTGCTCACAGTCTCATGGGGACAAAGACAATCAGAAATCTGCTCTCCACAAGGTTAATTATATATTGAAGGGCCGAGACTGACAGAAGTGTCGGAGATAGTGGTCTGAGCGAGACGGGAAAAGCCTCCGGGGGAATGGACGTTAGTCCAAAATGATGTGTGGAGGACGGCAAAGTGTGTTTAGTGCAGAGACAGAAGGTGAGAGCCGACGGCCGGAGGCAGCAGCGGCTGTTTAGCACCGATGGCGTTATTAATTCAGCAGCGCAAGGTGAACACGGCGGAGAAGACAGCGTGTGATTGAGACGATGGCTGGATGGCTGGCTGGGCCGGGGCGACCTTGTGAACCAAGGTCAAGATGTAAGAGTGGTCCGACAGACCACTCTTACATCCTCAGAACTCAGAACATCCTCTTTTGCAAAAAAGAAAATGACATTCACGGTGTCGAGTATCCAAAGCACCAACAACATCAAGTGTCCCCCTGCCATGCAGAGGGTTTTACTATATTTTGTTTGGGCTTTTTTAATCCTTTATTGCAGCACCGGCGCAACCAAGTGAGCTATCCGTTGCCTCATGCAGAGGTTTGGTGCGGACGGTCTTTTACGTTTGGCACTCAGAAGACTGAAATGTCAATTATACCACTTCAACTCAAGAGTTCCATTACAAATATCCATTTTCTAAACTGATTCCTTAGATCGACAGATTCCACAAACTGAAATTGCGCTTTATTGTCTTCTGGAGTGAATGTGTGGACATGAATAGTTAGAAGAGGATAAACGTTGAACAAAGACTAAAATGAACAAGACGTGAAGACGAGAGTAGCCATCAGCCACCAGTCACCTCCTTGGTTTAGCATGTTACATTGCTGGCGTTTGATAATTAGCTCTAAACCCAAAGTAAAGTCAAAAACCAAAGGATTGGACAAAGAGAAGTCTTTAACTTCCTGTACTTATATTTACACTTCATTCCGATGGGGACATAAAATGTCTGTGCCTAATTTTATAGCAATCCGTTGTGGAGACGTTTCACACAGTCGCCAACCTCGCGATGGTGGAAGACGAGGAGAAGTGTGTGGGTCGGCAAAGTTATCAGCGTTCATCCTCTGTGGACCAGGAACGTCTGCACCAAATTCAATGTCACTCCACCGAAGAGTTGTTGAGATTTTTCAGTCGCGACCGAAGTGGTAGATTTACAATGCCGTCCCTAGAGCCTCACCACTAGTCACACTACTACTAGCCTGCCAAACATCTAAAATCTCCAGAGCTATGGAAGTTTTCATGGCCTTCTCAGTCTGTAAATCATCATTTCCATCCAGCGGCCCCCGACTCTTTTCGCCCCTCGACACAAAGCGGCAGCAGGAGTCAGGAGTCCTTGCGCTGCTGGCTGGAGTAATCATTCAGGTTGTGTGTCACTGCCTTTCATGTGGCTACGGTCCCCCGGGGGCCCCCCGACCACTTGTTCTGAGCAATAAGCTAATTGATCGAAACATTCATCATCATCATCGACCGCAGCCACATTCGCGAATGAAAGATGCCCCCCCCCCCTCCAGGCGACAGAGTCCTGGAGGGGGGGAGAGAAACGCACTAATTGAAGTGCCATTAGTGAGAGATGAGAGGTGGAAAGAAGAAAAAAGGAGTTGACCTCAAACCGCATGTATGTATTCACCTTTTCAGCGGGAAATTAGGTCGAGACTTGCGGTTGTTAATCTTTGGGGGCTCCGTGCTTGGTTATGTAATGATTAGTCTGATCTATGAAACTATACATATACTATAGTGCAGTGTTTACTTTTGACTCGACTCATTCAGCAACTGGGGTTGATAATTACATTGAATATAACTACACATCATCCTTGACAGCAGCATGTACTGATTAATTCTGTCCATTGTATGCAGGCTCCTGTAATTTGGTGGCGATATATATACAGTGCTTATTTGCAAAAAAGCAACAGATCTTCTGAGATACATACATACATATATATATACATATATATATATATATATATATATATATATATATATATATATATATATATATACATAAATACACACACACATGTATATATATACACATATATATATATACACATAAATACACACACACACACACGCACACATATATATATATATATATATATATATATATATATATATATATATATATATATACATATATACTATTTAATAAAGAAAGAAATGTATATATCTCAATTCCAACATTACTTTTAGGCATTCAGAAAAAAGTGAATTCTACTGGGTTTGTTTAGCTTAGGCCACAATGGGAAAATTATAAATTTGCAAAGAGTGATTAAAAAATGATACAGTGGTTGGATTTAGGGCTGCAACGAATGATTATTTTTTGTTATCGATTACTATAATTGACCATTATTTTCGCGATTAATCGATTAGTTGTTTGGTCCAAAAACTGTCATAAAATGGTGAAAAATGTCAGTTTGCTGTCACAGAGGAGCAAAGAACCCAGAAAATATTCACATTTAAGAAGCTAAAATCAGAGAATTTTGACTTTTTACTGCCTGAACCGATTAACCAAAAATAGTTGGAGATTAATTTGAAAGTCTATTAGTTATGGATTAATCGAATAACTGTTGCAGCTCTAGTTGGATTTGATATTGGCAACGTCATCGTCTTCATATAAACACAGGTGTCTGATGCCGTTTTGGGTTATTGCATTTTTTTCTCTTCTCAACAGTCCGAGGCCTCATTTTTGTTTAGCCCCCTCTCCCCGCTCGCCCGGCGAACCAGTCATCCGTAGCATCTGCCTCCATCCGAGTTTCTCGCGGCTGCCCGGCCTGCATCGCTTGGCTGGGCAGACAGCAGCTTGAGAGGCAGGATGTGAGGCCAGGCCAAGGGGGCCGGCGGCTCCGGCGCTGGAAGCGACTGCGTTTTGTCAAATTCAATTGCGAGAAGCGGCGGCGCTTAAGCGCTGCTAAGACGAGGGGGAAGAACAACTGTTGGAGTTGTGCACGATAAACAAGAATGTGGGGTAGAGGTGTAGCAAGTAATAGTACAGTGAATAAACTGCTCCAACACCAACTAAAACAAATTCCACAAGGCACAAAGATAATACCCCTAACACAGATCCATATAGCAGCTTGACATTAGTTTCTTTTTTTTAAATTTAAATAGACCCAAAGAAAAACTCATTAAACAGCAAATTGCTCCTCATGCACAGAGAATACCTGGCTGGGGGAGAGAACAGAATATAGCAATAACACAAAATGAATCCCTGTTGTGGAAACGCACGCACACACACACACACGACTTTCTATTCATAGCTATAGAGAGCCTCCCACGTCACCTGTGATTTACCTGGTTGTGCACTTTAATTAAAGCTGCAGGAGAGCGGGTCGTTAGCTTTTTAACGGATACGAAGACGCCACCGCGGCAATTCCTGTTTATGCGAGGGGATCGTTGGGTAATTTATGAATTATGAGATAAGATTTGGTTGAAATCAGTGCTGCTCTTACATACATCGTCCCTCCTGTACAACTCTCCCCGTCTGCGTTGTTGCTCTAGCAGATACGACGATAATGAGCTCTCCGGCGTGACGAAGCTGTCGTGCGGCACGAGACGTGTCCTGTAACGAGCCGTGACCACAACGGCTTTCATCATTCAGCTGTAAGCAAGCACACTCCTCACACACACACACACACACACACACACTCCTCACACACGCACACACGCACTCCACACACACACACACACACACACACACACACACACACACACACACACTGTGAGCGCATGGAGATCATTATTTTTGCAAACCAAGCTAAAAATCCATACCAGTAACAATGTGTTTGTCTTCTTGTAGCCACCCAACACACACACACACACACACACACACACACACACTATGTCAAATGTCCCCGACATCGACTGTCCGCGGAGAGGTGGAAGTGCTCAGACAAAGAGAGCGATTAATTATTCAGAGAGGTTCACTGCAATCCATTACATCACATGCATTATGAATCAGTCCGATCGACAGCGCATCTTCGAAATCTATGGCTCTTTAACGACGGGACCGGAACAAGCAGGTAAGAGGCATCGGGGGGAGCGTCACACCAGCGGGCCATAGCTGCCGCCGCCGCCGCCGCCGCTCGACGGCAGCACTCGGCAAAACGAAAGGTTTCCCGATGATGGCCGGCAGGAGGTGTTAATAATCAATAATTAAAATAACATATAAAGTACAAGTACATGTAGCAGATTACATTATTATCATTAATATTGTTACATACTACCAATGAATCACACGACCACTACTGTGTATAAATTGGTAAATTTAGCATCATTCAGCTAATTGTTTGGTTTAGCGTTTTGGCCAAGCTTTCAGAAAGTGGGATGTGGCCTACAGGAATGTCTCGAGGAACTTTGGGGGCCGCAGATAAAAGCGCCTGCTTGTTGTCTGCCCTGTTGCAACGCCCCCGCGTAGGTATCCTCTCAAAAGTAGCAGAGCATTGAGATTTATTTCTCTCGTCCAAAAGCTCAGGTTCCAACACCTTGACACATTTTTCTCCATAAGAAAATGGCGGGATCGCACGTGTCCGATTCGCCGACAATCCCATCGCTTTAGATTTAGACAGAACGTATTTCTTGACCTTGTAAACAGTCCAAGAGCAAGTCGATATTACATCTCTGACAAGGATATTAAAAAAAACAAAAACCAAAAAAACGAGGATGGCGACTGGCGCAAGTCCGATTGGTTTCACGCAGACAAACGCTTCATATTTCATATAACCACGTAACCTCGATGGAGGTGCAGGTCACCAAGCTTCACGTGTGACCAGCGCAGGTTTTTTTTTCCGGTGGACAACGCTGTCCTTGACACGCTCAAGGAGGCACTGATGAGGATAAATTGGATTTACTCTTTACACAGTAACAGGTGAAACTGTCCAATCCTATACTGGATTTATTTCTAACAGAAACCCCAAAAAACGAGCAACGTATTAAGAGTAATTAAGGTAAAAAAGGAATTTTACATCAATTTAAAATAGAAATAGCTTTGCAGTGTTTACTTAAGTGGCAGTAGGTCGTAACGGTGTCGTTAAAGGAGAATCAGATCACCATCCGCTCATCGTTAAACCTACAGATTTAGTGCTTTTCCACTCGGCGCCCTGTTGAGATGTGACTGAGAGCGTTTTTTTTACGCCACGGTTCAGTTTTCCAGACCGGGTCGATTCCCCCCGGGCCCAATCCGCATGCTCGGCAGATTTGACACTCACCTCCGTAGTGGTCAGGTTGCATCGATGGGTTCCAGCAAACCAGCCGTCGGCGGCGCACTGGTCGATATCAACATCCTGCAGATTAATGTCCACCCGCACCACGCCCCTGCAAGAGACAGGAGGAACGCCGTTAAGGACGGATGCTGCAGAATTACAGGGTGTCAGTGCAAAGAAATAAATTGCAATATTGTTGGGGGGTTTTTTCACGGTTCAGCACTTTTTTCTCAAAGGCAGATTTCTCAGGAAGAAATCAATTTGATATACAGGCCTACATGATCATTATTGTCGTAAAAAGACCAAGAAGTAACCTCAACAACTTATATATATACATATATATATATATATGTGTGTGTGTGTGTATATATATGTATATGTATATGTATATATATGTATATGTATATGTGTATATATATATATATATGCTGAGATAAGTGTGAGATTTTAGTCAATTAAATGTGGTCCAATGTTACAAGAGTAACGAAAAAAGACAATCAATGCGAAATAACACAATAAGTGAACACACCTTCACTCACAATAAAACAGCTTTAACTCATCATCACTTGTACACACTGACATCCTGTCTCCTGGCAGGCAGGCAGCTGTTTAAATAGTCCCTTCCATCAGCAGGAGCCACCCCAGACTGTACCATCCCGGCTGACCACGCCCCCTCCGGATGGAGGAAAATGGAATTCACCAATTGACTCTGAATTTAACAAAAGGCGTATGGTACAACTCGCCACACGGCGTACAATGGACAGAGTTGCTCACCACAATTTTAACAAAATGCAGTAAGTAATACTCTCAAAGCCCACCACACCTCCCCTCACGAATGGTTGCCCCCCCGGTGACATCACTGCTGAGGTCACCGAGGGTATGAATGCAGGAAGTGTCCGGGCGCCTCCTCCTTTTGTTCCTGGAGCGGAAATGGAGGGAAAGGTGAGTACCACAACAAAGGAAAGATTAACTTGTGAAAAACTGAACGCTACAATCATGGTTTGTTTTTTTTGAATTTAATGAAGATGGTGTGTGAACTGCAGATAACGCAAAACACAAACAAACCCGGGTTAGTGTTCGTCTGCAGGAGATACTATGGGTGGAACAAACAATTGAAAAAACAAGCATGGTGGAATTAAATGGAATATGGCAACTGAAAAAAGGGGACAAATGGTGTTTTCTCATCCGCTTCCTCATTGTACAACTTCTAGCAGTGGTGCTCATACAATACAGAGGCATTGCATATGAATCCAGCTCCGACGAACGGCCCAGTGTCTTAGTTTCGTTCAAGTATTGACAAAAATGGAAATGTTCCGACTTGCTGCAGTTATCATGTTATCGGCCCGGCAGTTAGTGTGAAGGTCCACTTGTGTACATCTTCTATATGTAGACAATCATTCTTCCGCTCTCCTTCGATAAGCTTTTTATATACAAGGACATATTAGTATTATGTATAATACTTTTCAATGTATGGGCTCAGTGCTGTTGATATACAGTATGCTGTCATGTTCCGATCAGAGGGGTTTCATGGGTTTGTGTTTTTAATCTCTACTCTCTTTGTGCTTTTTGCTTCAGCTTGAAGTAAATAAAAATGTATTTTTTTATCATTATTATCCTTCATTAGGAGTTTATTGTCATGATTAGGAGTGGGCCTCTCCTGTGTGGGGTGATTTAAATACATATTTATACGTGTAAACTCTGATATACAGTAGGTAGATCTTGAGGCACACAATTATGATTCAGCATATGGACAAATCCGTGGTCTACTGAACGTTTGAGGGCTCATAGCAAATTCGTAAATGTCTGCACCCACTGCTGCTCTGACCAATTTCAACAGCAAAGGCATTCTGAAGGCAATAGAAAAACATTTCACTACCCGTGCTACGACCGACGGCCAGTATTTAACTCGCTCGCCGACTCTTGGGCACAAAATCACTGACGTCTGCGAATTCGGCCGGTGTGGCAGGTTCTCCAGGTGCGCCGGCGCTGGTTTCCTGAACCCACGGCTCCCAGTGGACACCAGGCAAGTGCACCGCTCTCTTTGCCTGTACAGTAGACGTCTGTTATTAATAACCGCCGCCCGGGTCCCGCCTCGGGGCAGACTGACCTCGCTGTTTTCCACAGCACTGCCGGGTTGTTGTTGTTGTTGTTGTTGTTGTTCTCGTTCGCTGAGAAATCCCCTCCGTTTCAATTCTCCATTATGTAATGACGGCAGAAGGAAGAACAAAAAGAGTCCGTCGAAGTGGAGGATTCATCAAAATGTCCGTTGCGAAGCGGCCCGGGCTTTTACATTTCATTTGCTTTGGTTTTGTTTGCTAAAGTGGGAGACTGCACAATGAAGAAAAAAAAATAGCCTGCTTTTTTTCTCCCTTTTTTCTCTCCCACACAATCCTCTTTTTTTTACTGCGGCGTCCAACTCTCCAGGCAATATTTCGCATCCCAGCCAAAGTGGACATATGGCGTAGAAAAAAATTGCTTGTGGAAAGAAAAGAGAGCAAGTGCGCCGGGCCCCTCTGACGGCGCGTACGAGCGCACGCGGCACCAAGATCGTAATTTGAGAGGCCACAAAGACTAGGATTATCACAGAGAGCAGGAGATATAGTGGCGCCCCCCCGGGGAAAACCGGAGTGCTCTCTCCTTTCATCCCTCCGTTCTTTGTGGGGTCTGAAAGGCCAGAGGAGCGGCCCACCACCACCACCACCAGCAGCACGGGCTCCGGCCTCGCCGACAGTCACGCGGTGCTGATGTCGGGCCGCGGCATTGTGACGTTGACTGCAGACGCACCCGGCTAATTGCTCACAGGCTACAAAAGGGATATTCATCGAAAACGCGCGCTCGCGGCGAAGGCCTCCGAGTGCACCCCCTTTTGTTCCGCGTCGGTCTTGGACGTGTGCGTGGATGAATGCTGAACGCCAGGCCTCATACACTCTGAGCTGGACGTCTCTATTCAGGGCGCTGGAAAATGGATTGATTTTTTCCAGATTGCAGATTGATTAACCCATTCAGCCCTTTCTGCACAGAGCAGGGAGCTCTGCTGAAGTCTGGTTTTCAGCCGACAGTGGCACCAAAGAAATTGCGGATGGTCTGCAGAGCTTTGTCGTATCTCGCGTTTGCCGTACTTTTTTTTGTGCCTTTATGTGGCGCATATGTGCACACGGACAAAGAGCACCGGGCAGTTTCTTGTGGAGCAAAAAGGAATCGGCCCTGACATTTCTAGTCACATCGAGAGGTGAACATGAAGTACTACATACTTAAAGCTGCAGTGTGTAACTTTTTGTACTTCTCTGGCGGCATCTGCCGGCAAAGTTGGAAACCGCAACCAACTGAGCACCCGACAGGGGACACTTTATGGTGGCGCACCGCTGATTCCATTTCCGCTCTCCCGGCAGCGTCTGAAAATTCCACGCGAACGCGCCGTATTCTGGGACCGTTTTGTGCAACAACAACCGCATTCAACACGACGTGGCAAACATGGCGACTCGCGCGGAGGTCGGGTCCACCGCATGTAACTATATTGAACTCATTCAGAGTTGACGAAAAAAACATCGGTTCTTTGTCGCAGGAGATTATACGGATATGAACAAATAGTTATGGAGAATATATTCAATTTCTGTGAATAAGTTCTTCTAGATATTCACACACTGTAGCTTTAAACATTATCCTGTAGCTTGTCCACGTAGCCAGAAGACTCGCACGCCCACGTGAACCTGAATGCACATTTCTGCCGCCCCCAGTGTCTCGACGGGAGCGGTTTGTCGTTCCGTTTTCAGACGGGGGTCGCATCTCGTGCGGAAATGCATTAGAGCCGTGCGGGACGAGCACAGAGGCTAATGTGGAGTCTGGCCGCCGGGCAGGACGCTGCTCGTCGACCAGTGTTCCAGCGCAACCTGGGTGATTTTATTGAGTCCTGTCGCCGGCCATCAGAAAAGACACGGCGCCCTACGGCGAAGGGGCCTGTCACAGAATAAAGGCTCCCTTCCTTTTTACTTTCTCGGGAGACCTGGAACATCCTGTCATAGTTCTGGACTCGTGGCACTCGTGTCCTTAAAAGCACCGAGCTGCAGACCGTTCATTGATTTGAGCTGCTGACGAAAGGAAACCCGACAGTTTTGCGGCGTTGGCTGATTGATTTTTTATTTAATTTTTTTCTCTCTGACTGGATCCGATGTCAAGTCACATGAAACAGTCGAATTCTATTTTCCTCCTGTAATGTCCTAAACATCATCTCACAATGTTCGATTTTGAACCAAGCTGCTTTCGAATGATCTTTGTTCTGTTGTTTGCCCCTAATTTGAAAATCATGAGACGGAACAAGATGAATATGCGTATGGATATATATTCAAAAATCAAACGTGTCAAGGCTGTATTTTCCATACGCTCTCATATATAATTGTAGCCTTGTTATATGTAATATTTTGCACATTGAAGGTCTATTACAATCTGGGAGACGACGGACGTTTTTGCCAAATCAAAAACCTTCAAATATCTTAATTCCTTTCAACAAATCAATTTACAAACCGCCGCTCTCCATCTTCCAGTCCGGAGGCCTCTTCTCGTCGCAGCACCGCCGCTCTGTTTCCCTGCCGCCAGATTGCTAAAGGATAAACCTACAGTAATGATATTACTGATGCTCGTAATCCTTTTGAGAGGACTCGGGTGAATGAAACCAGCCAAAATCCCTGAGATTATTCCCCATCATTAGCTGCATTATTAGGAATATATATATATATAAGTATGTATTACTTTCAAACTGCAGGCGTGGGGGGAAGCCTGGGCTGTTGGAGTCTCTGTATCACGTTGACATTTACTGGTTGAGGGGCATCGTGTCGACAGATCACCTCACTGAGCGGCGGAGTCCCACTGACGTCAGCGGCGACAGACGGATCTTTAACCCTTTGCTTGCTCCAGGTTCCAGGATTTCAACTTTCTTACAATCCTTCTGCTCTGCAATCAACACGCTGGCTGTTTCAGTTCCGAATCCCCACACTAATCCCCCCCCCCCCCAGGGATCGTGGGGTTTCCTTCCTATGTATCTCGTTCTGGAATGTGTCCACCTAAAGCAGATGCTTTGCGTGGTTCCTCCCCGGAGCTCGAGGCCTGGCCGGACTCTGGCTGCTCGTACGGCACAACGGGGGGCGGGGGGGGGGAGGACGCAGCCGTCTAATTAGAACCTGTGTGGCCTTTGGAGAAAATCTGCTGAAGAAAAAAATACTCCTTTACAGATTTTTTTTTCTTTTTAAATGAGTTTGCCTTATTATCCCGCTGCTGCTGCTGCTGCTGCTGCTGCTGCTGCTGCTGCTGCTGGAGTTTCAGCCTCCGAGCAATTAAGGTCTGTGTTGTGAAAGGTGAATTTGAAGTGCAGTGTGTGTTCGCCTAACGAATGCAGCACCTCCGCTCTCACATTCTTCTCCCTTCTTCCTCCTCGTGTGCTTCCCACTTTGTGTGTTGTTGTGCTCAAACTGTTTGGGTTGTTTTTGTTGTTGTTGTTGTTGTTCTTGCTGCTTCGTGTACCAGTCACGGGTTTGTGTCTGAAGATAGAGTGATCTGCCAATTAGGCACGGTACAGTATCATCCTGAAGAATGTCTCAGCCTCCGACAATGGGGCACGCACACACACACACACACACACAAAGGCAAACATACACACACACACACACAGGCAAACACAAGCACACATACACACAGGCACACACACACACACACACACACATAAACACATAAACACAGGCGCACACACACACGCGCACACACACACACACAGGCAAACACACGCACACACACAGGCAAACACACACACACACACACACACACACACACACAGGAGAACACACGCACACACACAGGCAAACACACACACACACGCACACACACACAGGAGAACACTGCACGCTTGGAAACAGCCAGTCCTCGGTGTGCGGTCTGAGCTGCCTCCCTTGTGCCTCGAGAGAAGCCGAAGAGCCAGACGGGAGGAGCAGAGAGGTGCGACTTCTTACACCTTCAGGGAAACAACAGGTCGATCTATCACACAAACACATGTCCCCACACTCCGGCTCTAACAAGGCACAGCGGTTGTTTAGCTCCCTGCGTGTTCAACAAGCTTTAAAAAAAAAACCACAACAGAGAGAGAGAGAGAGAGAAACCGCCTCGGTTCGCATTAATTTCCACGTGCACGACCCGCGGGAAAATCCCCCAAAAAACGAGCCACTTCCTGTCCGGCGTCGCACCGGACAGGAAGTGGCCGTAGCGTTGGAAGGGGGCCGGAATCAAAATGGCCCGTGCAAGGGTTGTTGTTCTACATCGTTCATTATTAATTCATCGTTGTATTGATTGTGTATTCATCAGGAAGGGAAAACGGAGGAGGAGAGCTGATGTCTGAGAGGCAGCTAAATTAGCCGGCTGCACCCCCCCACCCCTCTCCCGCAGGTCTGCTGCTGGGCCGCAGGGAGCGACAAACATGCTACTTCCTTATGAGCGTCTGGAGCATAGCAAGGCGAGAGGCAACAGCGAAAAAGACGAAGTGTGTGACCGGAAATGTTGACTATTTCACCTTAATTCTGATTCACAATGTGATTTACAATTCCCGAATGCACATCAACCCGACCCCGACTGTCAAAGTGTTTGCTCGGGGATCGCTGTCACAGACAGAAATGCGATCGTCAGGCGTAGTCGTCGGTTGTTAAAGGATGAGAGATCAGTCCCCTTTCTATCAAGCTACAGCTGCTACCTGGTTAGCTTAGCATGGTATCACGACTGGAGGCGAGGGAAAACAGCTAGCCTCAACCTCTAAAGCTTGTTTGTCAAATCAATATAAAAAACCAAAGTATGAGAAATATTTTTTTTAAATGTTACCAAAGATACCGTATAGCCAAGCTAAGCTAGCTGTTTCCCTGCGAAACAGTTTTTGTGCTAAGCTAGGCTAAGCTAAGCTAAGCAGCCACTGACAATAGATTCGTGTTTACCGTGCAGACATGAGAGTGGTAGACAAACAATTATCTCCTCTGACTCTTTCTTGTTTCCCTTTTCCTTTAATCCAAACGCCACCAATTTATGGTCTCGCTAATTTCCGTGCAACATTTCCTTCAACATTTTCACCCAATTTTCTTTAATTTCTGAATGATTTGATGAGAAGATACCGCTCTCACGCCCGTATGGTAATTATGGAGCTGTATGGCCACAGCCTCTTGGCTTAGCTTAGCTTAGCTTAGCATAGCATAATGTCTAAAAACAGGTGGAAGCAGCTAGCATGGCTCTGTCCGACTCACTGTGTGTAATCTGTACAAAACCTAACAAACTGAGTCGGGCTAGGACTTTCCCCCCAGGTTCCAGTCTTTGTGCTAAGCTACGCTAACCGAAAGCTGAAGATAACTCAGAACATTAATCCTCACATCGGACTCCCAGCGAGATGTTGAGCTATTCTCTTGAACGCATCCGCGCATTTGAATTAAATGTGCAGAGCAACATTAGCGCCAACGGTCCGCAAAAAGAAGATGATGCTGCATAATTTACAGTAAGGGATCGCGAAGAAGCGAAGGATAAAGTGCGATAATGTGCGATGATGAATGGATGTGGCTCTCCTGCTCCTTTGAGCACAGTGGGACGCTTCTTCTTTAGTGCCGCTGAACAGGCCGCGCTCGACTCTGGGGAACGGCGTACAACGCAGAACGCCCACGCGTGTCGCACGTTCGATCTTTTCAGTGGAAAGGGCGCGGGGGGGGGTCGGAAATGGATAGTGGAATTATTCGTTTGGAAAGAAATGTGGGGAATGCTTCTCCTTTGGTGGAATCGGCCAAATCCAGGACTCCAAACTGGAGAGTTCTGGCGAAAAACATTTAATCTATGGACTGATTCTCTATCAGATTTCTTCAGACTGAGAGAGTGAATCTGCCCTGAGAGGCCTCAGTCTGTGGGATACCACCACCGCCAACAGCTGATGTGGCCTGTTACAGTATAATCACTGCAGGTTTTTTGACTCATTTGCAATCCCCCGCTCGCCTGATGTGAGCGACTCGAGTGTGTCAATTAAAGATTCATCGGAGGCAGTACACACACACACACACACACGCACACAGAGCTAGTGATCTGGATTAAATATTCATTGATGGGAAGATGTTGGTCATGCAATATCCCTATATGGAGCCTTTAACACTTCCTGACTATATATTCCAGTGCATATCTGGGGGGGGGCCGCTGGCATATAAACACGGCACATTACACCAGGCTGCGGCAGGGGTGGCTTTAGGACACGGCTTGTGCACGACACCTCAAACCATCAGACGCGATTCGTCATGTCTTCATCCTCTCTCTCTCCCTCTCTGACGCCGTGTCTGCATTATTCTTTCAAATTTGGCAGGGTCTCGATCTCGGTGGAGGTTGTGACTCATTGCAGATTTTGCAGCCGAAAGAAAGAGGAAGGGGCGATTGGCATTCCCTGAGTAAGGCGAATGAAACAAGGAGGAGGGGGGGGGGGGGGCTGTGAGCCAGAGGTTTCCACCACTGCTACACCAAGTAACATCCATGCAGGGTTATTTTTAGCATCCCGCCGCCTCCTCAGACTGGAGGAGAGGAGAAACCCCCCCCTCCTATATGTAACAAGAGGGGGCCAGTGGGGAGGGGAGTGAAGGGAGGCAGGGAAGTGTGTGATGTGAGGGGACTGGGGGGATGCATGTTGGTGGTTGAACCCACCTGGACTCACCTTTGGCCTCACAGGGGCCAAAGGTGTCAAGAGGCCTTTTAATATATAAAGGAGGGAGTTGTGCCTACATTTGCTGAGCTTGTTTTTTTATTACACATTGTGATTTTTTTTTTTTTTTTTAAATCACAGCTGAGATTGCAGCCAATCGGAACCATGTGCCATACCTGAACTCGGGAGCGAGGTCGTGCTTCAGGCCGTAGAACGCGGCCGATAAGGTCAAGAGCCAGCGTGGGGCGAAGTTCCCCTCCTCGCACTCCAGGTAGGGCGCGGACCACTTCACGTGCGTCCCGTCCGGGATGAAGCTCTCCCCTCGCCGCGGGGAGCTGTCCGCCGACGCGATGTCCTGGCTCAGCATCCTCCTGTGGAAGCCGGGCTCCTTCCGCTCCTTGGCCGCGTGGTACCACTCCGTGTCCGCGGTGCGGTTGCGCAGGCGGCGGTGGGCCGCGGCGGACAGGTCCCGCAGGACGACCTCGCCGCCGGCCCGCGTGGCCTGGAGGAGCACCGCGGGCCCCGCCTGCGCGGACGCGCCGGCGCCGAGCGTGACGACCGCGCGGTGGATCCTGGCGTCGCCCTCCAGGATGCTCCTGACCAGCGCGTGGTACCACTCGATGTCTCGCCGCAGACTCTGCTCCCGCGACCTGTTGGTCTGCAGCATCACGCTGAGGAAGTTGGCGGCGTGCAGCACCGTGTCCAGCGCGCCGCCCATGGAGCGGTGCGGGGCGGCGTGCGGCGACCTTCCGCGCAGCGAGGCGAGCTCGTACCGCCGCGAGCAGTTGGCGCGCCGCAGGGTGGTCGCGTCCCCGGTGTGGAGGAAAGCCGTGACCACCCGCGGGAGGTTCTCCTCCAGCTTCTGCGCCAGCAGCTCCGCCGTCGCCCCGGCAGCAGGAGGAGGAGGATGCTGAGGAGGATGCTGCGGAGGATGCTGATGCTGAGGAGGCGCACGGAGATGCGCCAGCTGCCGACGGTGCGCCTGGGCGCCGTGAATCACCTCCCGTGCTCCGATGTCTTCTCCTCCTCCTCCTCCTCCTCCTCCTCTTCCTCCTCCGCCGCCGCCGCGCGCGGACCATTCCGCGTAATTGTGGTTCGATCCGATCACAAATCCCACTTGCAGCAGCAGCGACAGCCGGAAAACAGCCATCTCCCTCCCAGGAAAGAAAAACTAAAAAGCGCCGGCAGATGTTTTTTTGGTTGGGGATGAGGTTTACAGTGTCGTTGAAAAAAAATACAAATAAATTAAAAAAAATAAAATCTACCCAATCGCTCGGCTTAAACCATCGCTTCGCCACTTGTAGGATATTCTCTCTGGCTCCTCCACGGAAATGGTGATGCAAAGCTGGGAGAGAGAGAAACGCAAGGAACTCCCTTCCTCCTCCTCCTCTTCTTCTTCTTCTTCTTCACTGATGCCTCGTACAGCTTGTTGATGTTCAGTATCCGCTTGCAGCTGTTTCCCTCCACCTCTCTCTCTCTCTCCCTCCCTCTCTCTCTCTCCTCTCTCTCTCATCTCTCTCTCTCTCTCATCTCTCTCTCCCTCTCTCTCTCTCTCTCTCTCTCTCTCTCTCTCTCCCTGCCTCCCTCCCACCCTCCCTCCCTCTCTCTCTTGCAGGGAGGGGTAATTACGTCTTATCATTATATGAATATAGATATATCATTTTTATTTTGGGGGGGGGGGAGGAGGCAACGAGCTTTTCACTTTGGGTGCCAATCGCACTCCGCCCTCTTCCGACCACAACAGGTATTAAAGTGTAGCGTCTCCTCCTCCTCCTCCTCCTCCTCCTCCTCCATTGGCCGCTTCTCCTGTCAATCAGCTGGGGGGGGGGGGGGGGGGGGGGGGGGGGGGGGGGGGGGGGGCAGGGTGAGGGCGGTCGGATGGAGCTGTTTAAGGAGCTGTCCGGTGCTGAATCCTTGATAATAACGTAATTTTTTAATATATATTTTTTATATTAATGCCTTAAAGGGACAGTTCAGTGATTTCGAAGTGGGGTTGTGTGAGTTTCTTCTGCATAGTTAATGTGTCACCTCACGGAGACGGTGATCAGCGGCGTCATCTAACGGAGTTTGGAGGAGAAGTCTCAGTCCCACTGTTGCAGAGGGGACCACCGGGAAAGCTCTTTTTCGCCACATTTTTGAAATGTCACCTAAAAAACTGAAGCAGTGAAAAGAATACATCCTCAAGCGTACAACTGGAATAAATACATTTTTGCAGGTTATACTTTTTTAAACCATTACCATGGCCCTGTGGAGCATTTCATACAGAGTAAAATCAAATCTGGGCGACCTTTTCCCCAAACCAACGTGGCCCGATGGCAACGTGATCTTCTTCTTTACTTTGTCACCAAGCTATCAGTCGCTCCCTCTTATCAGTTCAAGCTCTTGGGTTGCTCTCTCTCTCTCTCTCCCTCTCCCCTGAGTGCAGGGGCATGTCACGTCACGCCGTGTGGCCTCGAGGCATCTCGTCCTGGGAGCAGGGTGAGGGGAAGACAGGCGTGACGAAAGGGTGACAGCCCTGGAAGTCGGGGGGGGGGGGGCGACGACGACGACGCTCGAAGTTGGAACTTGTTAGACTTCCTGGATTTTCTTTTGACCCATCTGGATGCACGCAGCTGCTCGCCTCCTTTCCATATCTTGAAACCGCGATACCTGCAAACAAGATATAGAATCCTCGATGGATCATTTTTGAAATGTTAAAAAATTCAGGCTAAAACTTTCTAGATTGTGTTGAGTCCTGGAGGGATCAAAAACTACAGCATGGCACAAAAGGGTGGGGGGCGTTTTTCTCCCCCCCACACCGACTAACAGAAAAAGGAGAGTTTGTGACCGTGATGACAAATGGTTCTCTCTGTTGCAGAGCCAGGCCAGAGGAGCGGACAGCCAACTCAGCCGGCCACACACACACACACACACCCTTCGTTCCTCACATCGTCCGTTCTGTGCAGGAGGTGGAGATGCAAACACGTGCACATAATAAAAGGTGCACGAAGCATTTATTTGTCAATCGGAATCCATCCGTCACTCAGCGATGCCGAAGCTGCCGCGGTCGCTGCGGTGTCACTGAGCGACAGTCACCGATCACCTCTCGACCTCAGGCAGCATATCACCAAGTGATGAGGGGTAAAAAATAAAAGAAGCGAAAAAGCCATCTGCGATCTCGTGACGGTCGATCTCGTCCCTGCTTTTGGATTTCGGAGGCGCAGTGGGACGGCCACAATAGAGGAACAGCAGCAGGAAAGAACAGGGCGTTTGCGCACGAATGTCACGACGGCTTCGATTTCAGGACACAAAGCAACGTGTCTGCAACCTTTTCTCTTCTTTTTTTTTTCAGCAACATTGTCTCTGAAGGAAGAGGAAAGTTTAGGAAAACCTGCAGAGTTTTCCGGTCAAAGCGGCATATCCAAATATCTCGTGGCTGCATTGCATTGTGGGTGGATTTTTTTTTTTTTTTGTGTCCAGTAGCATCTGTTATGTGCAGTAATGTTCTTCCTCTGAGCAGCTGAAACGTGTTCCAGTGAGTCTGGATCCATCACCACAGAGTCAAACCCCTCATGGGAGCGGATGCTTTTTCTTAAAAACCCGTGAATTAAACCCGAGAATAAAAATGTGAATCAGTTTTTCCTCTGTCGGAATCACATTTGACGATTCTCTGAGGAGTGTCCAACAATGGAGACCTATTCTACACTCGGCCTGCGCGGGACAACTCGTCGAAGGGAAAATGCAACAGTATCTAAGCGACCAAACAGGATGATAGTACAATGAAATATCATTTTCTTGTTATCATATTTAGCATACCTTTAGCACCACTATATATTTTTGACCCCAGAGGCCCCCCCCTCCGAGCCGGTCGGCCTTCCCCGGCAGTTGACCCCCTGTCAGTCACCTGTCAATCCGAGCCCCTCTGAGACAAAAGCTCATATCTCATTTCACACACATCCATCTCGGGGTCATTGATTTTTCATTCATCCTCATCACAGAGATCGCCGGCAGACGGCCGCCAGGAGCCTGATGAAGGCGTCAGTTAATCTGTTTCAGGACCCTTCAGTTATTTTGTTCTCCTTGAATCGAGTCGCTGCTTCTTCTTCTTCTTCTTCTTCTTCTTCTTCTTCTTCTTCTTCTTCTTCTGTGAGCTCATCAAGGACTCGCAGCAGCAGAAAGCCACAGACGCGTCGTTGGTTTGCCCCAAAGTTTTGCATCGAAATGCAAACTCAGCTCAATCTTGGGATCCGGTAACAATCCTCTTGGCGTTGGCGAGCTCCTGTTGACACCTTCATCAGCTCTCATCCCCCCTCCCTCCTCTTCTTCACACTTGGTAGCGGTATGTTGGGGTGCAAATCGATGTGTTCGGTAATGAGCTGGGAAGCCTCGGGTGAACACGCTGTTGAGATGTGACGGACGAGTGTTGTGCACTTGCTCCCAGAAAGAAACCATTGATCATGGATGGGGGGGAAAGAAAGGCTTCACTATGCAATAATACTCCTGATGAGATACCGGTTTCCAGATGCACTGACCTACACACACACACACACACACACACACACACACACACACACACACTCTGTTCTCACTGTGTTGTTTTATCCCCCCAGTCAACCTCATGTCTTAATCAAAAGTCAGAAGGTCGTGACGCCATGTTCTTATTTATATATATATATTCATACATGTATATATATATATATATATATATATATATATATATATATATATATATATATATATATATATATATATATTCATACATACATATATATATATATATATATATTCAAACAAGTATATATTCATATATTGAAAATACTCTGATACTTTATTATCCATACTCCACAACTCTTTTTCACAAAACGATCCCTCGCCGGCTTCCCACCACGAACTCTGGCAAACTCTGTTTGTCAGATCAAACCAGCCAAGTGCAGAAAAGCGCCGCTGCCAACAGTTTAACTCGGGTCTTCGCAGTGACGGAGGGCGTTTTACCTCCACTTCAGAACCCACATTTAGTGCCAGCGCCTCGATGCCAGAATGTTTTAACGTTTCTTTTTTTTGTGCCAACATGGACAAGGACAGTGTTCCCCCTGTGGGTTTCATCCTGGCAGGGTGGGAATGCCCCTCGTCGAAACCATCAAGGAACAGAAAAAAATCATACTGAAACCAATGTTGACGCCAGATTTAGAAATGTCACTCACAAAACAAAGAATTGTACAGTCAAATTATAAGTACAGGTTGCAAATGCAATTATCAAAGGACCTCAGTCAAATCAGCGGAGGATAATTTTTGAGTTGTACATAAGGAGAAAGCGATGCAGGGCTATAGCTTCCTTTAGAGAATGATAGATACTCCAGAAAAACAACATGGTGGCGGACACACAACCCCTGCGAAATCTATCAGGAGACCCTGTTGAAACCCCGAGTAGTTGGTAAAGAGTTGTACAGATGTGCAACAGAACTTCCATGTAGTGAATTCAAACACTACATGGCTTCGAAGTTTTTATTTTTTTTACAGTGGAAGCCTGAAAAGGCCACATCCCTAAAACAAAAGGATGCTTAGAGATGATTTTTTGGGCGAGTGTTCTCGGGAGCAGAACCTCAAAATCAAGCCCCGGTTCCCCCCCCGGATCTTCTTTCCGAACTCCTCGGGTGCGTTTCATTTGCCCCCCCTCACCTCCCCCGGGTCGCCCCTCTGTAGAAGAGCAGAATCCATCATGCCACAGGTTCACATTAAAGAGGTGGGAACAGACTGGTACCTGCAATTATCCCTGCTCACCCAGCCGTGGTGCTGAGCAACAGCTGGCTCGCTCTCTCTCCCCCCTCCTTCATGAGTCACACACACACACACACACACACACACACACACACACTCACAGGCCTCCTCCCCCTTCACACACTTACCCACCCATTCCTCACAATCACCTGCCAAGCAGCTTGATTAATGAGGCCAACGCTCACAGAGAAGCCGCCCCACAGACACCGAGGGGAGGGGGCGGCAGGAGGGAAAGGAGAGAAACCTACGATATGTGAACCATGTTCCATAATGTCATATATTCATGCACGGCAGAAACCTGGGCTGCAGGTTTCAGAGGCGACACCCTTTTAAATCCTGGTCACAATCTCCATGCATCTCCATGCATCACGCGAGGTCTGGAACCAAATGATTTTCTCAAAGTTTTGGCGTGGGAGAAGTCTGACGCGTCTCATCAACAAGTCCTGAAATGAACCCAAGGATCGAGCGGAACGCCCTCCCGGAGGGGTGTGGGCTGTTATTTCAGCAGATTAATTGCCCATGGTTTTTTCGGATACGAGATACGAGTGTGAAGTTCGAGTGGCCACGCGAGGGAAGAAACTTTCCCTCCTCAGGTCGGTCAAAGGCACAAAGTGGGAGAGGGAGAGACAGAGATCCATATCGCGGGGGCATGCTTTTGTCAAAAGTGGCCCGACTCTCTCATCCATTTTCACAAGTGCAGTCATAAGCAATCCTGGGGATCTATGAGACTTATCTCCCCAGCCCCTCCTCTGCTGAGGCAGCACCTGGATTCAAATGACTCGACTGACGGCCCCAGAGACGGGATTCATCCCTGGACCCCCCCCCCCCGGGCTATGTATCACCGTGTAGGACGTTTGTTCTGACGCTCGGCGGGCAACGACGAGCACTGTGCATCATATCACCAATTTTCCACAGGCTGTAGAGACAACTACAAATATACAAATATGCCGAGGTCGCAAGCAACATTCATCTTACCAACGACCATTGATTGGCCTGCGGTTTGCTACAGGTCTTGCACGTGTCTACAGGCTATGATTTGCACTTTTGAGTCATCTCTCAAATGAACCTTTGACAAGCCCTTGGTGTCCCCAGCATCTACTGTACGCTGTGGAGTCTATGCAAATGCCGCTGCAGAAAGGCCTATCAGCGAAATATATCATCTCTTGTGTGAAACAATGTATGGAACCATCCGTTGCCGAAGGTTCATCTCCTTGTTTCCGTCGTGCAGACGTCCACTTTTACCATGTCGACCATCTGACATCTATCTGTCCGCGGTCTCCGGTGTCTCCGGGGGGGGGGGGTCACGTCGACCCTTCGTCGGCCGACAAGGTCGGGAGGAAACGAGGGCTGAAATCTGAGCCAACTTCCTGCGCTCGATGCACATCAACGTGCATTTCGATCCTGAGATGAGTGACATTTAAATGATATTAATCCCATTAGAGCCCAGAGGAGTCCATAAAAAAAACTAAATCCTGATATTACTGCCATTCAGTGACATTTAGAGGCAAAGTTGGATAGTCGGGGTTCCCACGCAGTATGGAAGAGGACGGAATTCGATTTTTGTAAATTCCAGGATAAAGATTTGTGTTTCCAGACTGAAGTCTACACAGAAGTGAATCCAAAGATTTTAGGATAACTGACGATCCGTCTCAATCTCTCTTCAGTCCAGTGAATCATTTTCGCACGGTCAGTGATAAACGTCGCCATAGCAACACACTCTCTGTACCTGCCGCTGTCACCATACCGTATCTACAGACCCGTAGTTCACATGTGAATATGACAGGCGGAAGGATAAAGTTGTATCTATCAACCAGGCGTCATGTAGATGATCCTGGTGATGGCTGGTTACTTTGTTCTGTCGTTTCCCCTGTTGATGATAAAATACACATTCACCCCAAATTACTGAGGTTAAATATCAATATTTTCAGATGAGAATCAGTCCTGGTCAGGTAACTCCACTCAGTCTGAATGTAATATGTTAACAGTTGGATTTTTTAATGATTTATTCACATAATAACATTTACTTATATCATTGTATTATATTCAATAACTCATAATTTACATTTCCTGAATGAGCATTGAGCTATTTGAACTCGAAATGTCAAATATGGTCTGGAAATCTGAGTCTGGTAAAAATGTGGAATTTTGAAATGGAAAATGTGTCAGAAGGAGCCCTGAATAATTAAGGAGAGGTTTTCCTTTGAGCAACACGTTTAGCATGAGGACGTAAAGCAAGAAAGTGTATTTCCTGTAATGTCAAACTACCGACTTCATACTATAATTCTCTAGAGAAGAAAAAAAAGAGGTGATTCAGAAGGTCTTTCTTTATTTCTGCCGTCAGTGAGGTGGTTGATGAGTCAGCGGACGCTGACGTGACGACTGGGACATCGGCTCCAGCTTCGCCTGGAAACTAACTGAGGTGCGAACGTCGCAAGAGAGCGATTCATCAGCTGCACTTTAATGCCGACGCTCACTTGCCTTCTTTTTAATACGACGGAGAACATTTGCCGCAGTTTGATGAAGAAAAAACAACAACTTGTAATTATCCAATCGATATCTCTTACAGTGCAAACATATGCGTCTTAATCAAGGACACGGGGGAGTTGGAATGACAAACAAACTGAAACCAGACACCGCCATAGTTCAACGCTCGAGTGTACAATTGAATTAGAGAACATAATTATCTCCCAGTGACTCGGGATATTGATTTTAAATAACACCGGCATATTTAATCTTCTTCTCCGACTTTGCCAGGAATTAATTCCACTTAAAAAGAATATGGATATATGGATTGTGTGATTGCCGGCACCAGTTTGTTCCCACAGAGCGGAGGCGAAGGAGACGTCCCCGACCCAGTGGAGCAGGACTCTGTGATAGCGATGTAAAGAGACGTGGCTTAATCAATAGAGGCTTTAAATTCATCCGGAAAACACATTAGAGTTCTGTGACAGTGCAATGAAAGTCTCTATCGTGGAGGCTCTGGCCTTTTAAACATCTTTAAAGATGTATTTTATGGACATGCATCATTTTATTTTATTTTTTATTTTATATCTAGAGCCCGAGCGATATTTTAAATATGCATTTATGTTTTACATTTTAGGTCAAATAAATGTTTATTGTCTTAATTCAATTTCTATTTATTTGGTTGTATTTGTCATTTTTTTCAGTTTATAGATAATTATGATAGTTTATGGTGAAACTTAAATATCAAGCCTCAATTACATTTCTTTGACATAAAGGTTTGATAACGACATCTTAGGAATCATTGACAGAATTTTTTTTTTAAAGAAATACATATATATATTCATATCGGCCGATGTATAAGTATCAGGAATCTTGTACTCCCTAATATCTACTTATATCTGGTATTTTTTGATCAAATCAATTCGATTATTTTTTTTTCAGTTTGAATTTCTTACAACTTTAATTCCAAAAAAAATTTGGACACGTAAGTGATTATCAATTCAGATTTAATTAAATTATTCACATAACTTTCAGGAAGCTGTCCTGTATCATGCTCTCCACCTCCTCCACCAGAGCGCTGTACTCCGCCCGACAAACCCTGTGCCCCCCCCTGCTGCTGCTGCTTCGCTTCAGGCACTCCATCATGTCTCCGTGCGTCTCCGGTCCGGACGCGGCCGACGCGAGCTCCTTCAGCTGCTCCGCGGGATCCTCCGGAATACTTGGGATTCGCAGCGCTTTGAACACAGCGGGGGCGAATTTCCCGTAGTGAGCGGTGGAGCAGAGCACCGCGGGGCACGAGCCGTCCTGCAGCCTGTCCGCCACCACTTTGGCCACGGCGGTGTGCGTGTCCATGACGTAGCCCGTCTGCGCGTGCACCGTCCGGACGGCGGCCAAGCAGTCGTCCTCGGAGCACCAGCCGGCCAGCACTTCCCGCCGCATCCTGCCGAGAAGAGGCTCGGGAGCCCGAAAGTGCCGCTGCCGGTCCAAGCGCGTGAACAGCTCCTTGACGAGGCGTGCGTCCCCGCCCGAGACGTGGTAGATGAACCTCTCCAGGTTGGAGGATTTCAGGATATCTATGGCCGGCGAGTGGGAGGGCAGCAGCGGCCGACCCCGGAGATCGTACTCGCCCGTGGCGATAAAGTCTGCGACGACGCGGTTGTGGTTGGACGCGCAGATGACTCTCCTTATCGGGACGCCCATTCGCTTGGCGTACACGGCTGACATGGCGTTGCCAAAGTTGCCGGTGGGGATGCAAACATCGACGGGCTCCCCGAACTTGACAGCGCCGTCTCTGCACAGGTCCAGATAGGCCGAGGAGTGGTACACCAGCTGCGAGGGGAGGAACGGTTACAGAACTCTGTTAGAAGTAAAGTTGACAAGAAGTTAAACTGCACTGGAATAAAATGTGTTTCTTCTACAGGAGGAAATAAACTGGACGACTGAATCTGGCGGAAAACAACAGATGAGAAAAAGCCTTACAACACTTGCATCTTGTACACAAGAAGTTAAAATATCGGCTGTGACAAAGACGTATTACAGAAGCTTCTACTCAGGGACCATCACCCCCACCTGCGGCAGCAGCCGTGCCCAGTTGATGGAGTTGGCGGTGCTGAGGACGGTGCCGTACTCCGCGGCGAGGTGGCCCGTCAGCCCGCTCTCTCCGAACATCCTCTTGATGCTCCTCTGGCAGAAGTCAAAGTCTGACGGGACGGCGACGGCCCTGGCGTTGCCCTCACCGTGGCCCGTCATCTGGAGCTTCTGTATCTCGCTCACCCCTCCCTCCGGGAAGAACACCAGCACGCCGGTCTTGTGTCCGCCGCTGAGCCCGCCGAAGCCGCTGAGCACCGCGCTTCCCGTGTCTCCGGACGTGGCCACCAGGATCAGGTAGTTGCACATCGGCGGGAGGCAGTGGGCGAAGAGCTGCGGCATCAGCTGCAAGGCGAGGTCTTTGAACGAGGCGGTGGGGCCGTGGAAGAGCTCCTGGACGTACTGATTGCCGTGGAGATGTTTCACGGGCGCCACCGCCTCGCTGGCAAAGTTCGACCCGTACGCCTTGAACACCATCGTCCTGAGGTCCGCAGCGCAGACGTCCGACGGGTGTATGCACTTCTCAAGTAAAACTAAAGCTCGCTCCGGGTACGACATGTCAACCAATCTCAGCCATTCGCGAGCGTCGATCTGCGGGAGGCCATTTTTGGGGACGTAGAGGCCGCCGTCTGTGGCCAGACCCTCGACCACCACGTCACTGAAGTGTGCTTTCCGATCGGATGCCCCCACGTCTTCGCACCTGGTGGACACGTATGTTTCCGCAGCGTAATCGTCATATCTCTCCACGGCCTTCACGACCTTCTCCGCAACTTCCTCCACCGCGTCTCCCGTGCCGCACAGCACGCGCACGTCCAGCCACTTCTCGTAGAACCGCTTCCTGTGACGCAGGATGTCCCTCATGCACGCGCCGGACTCCTGGCCCACAATCCTGTTCACCTCCATCCTGGCGAGCCTCCGCATGATGTCCTCGCCGTCCACGTCCAGGTAGACGACCAGCCCCGTCCGTCTGACGTGCCGCATCGCCTCGGCGTGCAGCGGGTTGGAGCCCGTCAGGGAAACGACACACCCCGAGGCGGAGAAGTTGCACAAAGCCCGGCCTTCCTCCTCGAGGAACCGCTCGCCGCCGACCGACGCCAGCTTGGCCGCCACGGGCATCTTCCACGCGGCCTCCAGGACGTCGTCGTCGACGTCGACCGCGGGCAGCCCCAGTCTGCAGGCCACTATCCTCCCCACGGTGGTCTTCCCCGCTCCAGGAGGACCCATGAGCAGGATGTTCATGCCCCCTACAGGAAGGGATCTAGTGGACAGCCATGATGATGACGTCACAAGGGGGCTCGGGCAGCACGTGGCAGCTCTGAGCACGAGCTGGGACGCTGTCAGTAAACCCATCGAGGTGTCAAATGACGCAACTCTTCCCTCTGTTTAGGAAAAATAATATTTAAAGAAAGGGACTTTCAAATTTCAAATTACATTGCATACAGAGGGCTGCACGTGTTTCGCAGGCAGGACAGTAGCAGAAGTGCCCTTTCATCACAAATGACATCTTAAATAATCGAGACACTCACATGAAATGGCGGCTTTCCTCTCTTCAAACCTGAAAATACATTCTAAAGTAGAGTTTCCGGTAACAACATGTTGTTTTTAACGGCTGAGCAGAAGCACGACTCTGCACAAACTACATAGCAACACGATCACCATGCTTTACTGAAAAAAACAACTACGGGGAGCGCGGTTGGACAAAATTCATACGTCTCTCAAGGAGGGGCACGAGTGAAAGTCAATGAAACTACGGGCTTTTTGTCACAAAAATATAATATATACATTAATAAATGTTTTATTGACTTTAAATGTAGCAAATGCTACAAGTGTGACAATCATGTAGAGGAATAAAACACGTATGATAGATTTTCTATAGCGAAACCTTCAAAGTCCGACTGAACCCACGGTGCGTTCAAGTGCGCCTCGTAAATAAGTGCTTTATGCTTCAAAGTACCTCTCGACGCACGTCAATATGAACATTGCCTTTTGGTATCGAATCCGAGCCTTGGCAGTTCGCTGTGTGTAGGCGAGAGTCTGGATAAATCAATTTTTTTAATATTTTTGAAAGCTGGCATGAGACAGAACATATTGTGCATGGCTGAATAAAACAAAATGTTGCTAATGAAATGAATACATCATATCAGTAGGATAATTAAAGTTAGGATTGTAACTTATAAGACCTTATGATAAAAAAGTACTTGTAGCTATATATAAATATAACAACTATATCAACTTGAGCCATTGTCTTTGGATTTTTTCATACTAAACGAGGTCTCCGGTCCGGTTTAATACTTCACAGGTGTACGGGAATGCAACGTTAGCTCCCGCAGTCGCCTAGCAACTAGGCGGAAGCGTGTTGTCAAACAAATTCCCACTGACCCAATGTTAGCTGCTGTCATTTTTTTTTTTTTTGTTGGTTCATGTCGTTATACAGCTGAACTTTATTAATCAACAGCTTAACGGTTGTTGTTGTTTTTAATTTAAAAATATTAAATCCTGCTCGAAGTCATTCAACATGTCGGAAGTTGTGCGTCCACCAGAAAGCGCCTACAACCTTTTGCTGAGGGAAGAGGTTCGAATACAGAAGCCGCCGAGGTACGTTCACAAGCTAGTTGGTTAGCAACTCAAATGCTAAAGTTTGCTAAAACAATGGACATGGAAAAATATATAAACTACACAATGAAGAAAAGTTAGAATCATCCAGCCTGTTTTCCAAAAGTGTGCGATTTGGCCTCATTTTAAAACTGCTACAATAGGACAGATAGTCGAGTAATCGATTAGATGAGTAACAGGAAAATGATTCCCCAGTTTTCAAGCATGAAACACCAGCACATTTGATGGTTCCAGCATCTTAAATGTTTTTATTTATTTTAAGTTTTTATTGAACAAAGATCATTATACAGAATATTTGGCATTACGATCTTAATATTAACCCTTACAAAACATTCAAGGCACATAAGGACCCATTAAACAAGTGTCAAAAAATAACAAATAAATAATATGCAAAATTAATAAATATAAAATGAAATAAAATAATAATTAAAAGTAGATTCCCTGAGCGCATGAGAGGTCATAGAGGTCAGTCTTCAATATCTTCAAAGAGTCATAAGCTCTGAGGAGCGATTTGGCCTTTCTCTTTTTCATGAGCTTCAAGGAACTCAGGTCATTTTCAACAAGGTCCCTTTTAAAAACAGAGAAAAGTGGTTTAATTTCTAGCATCTTAAATGTGCAAATTCTTTGCCCTAAAATTTAAAAAAGGAAACAGAAAAACTGGAGAAAAAAATGGCAAATCAATTATTAGTGGAAACAAACATTAGTTGCAGCTCTGCCGTATTAATTGGCGTGTGGCTTAAAAAGGAAAGTGAGGCAACATCGTTCTCATTTTCTGTTTCATTTAATTTAGCAAATATCTGAAATTATATATATATATACTTTGAAATCAAATTATCATTGTTCGCATCTGCCCCCTGAAGGTACATGTCCAAGTTCAGACCGGCAGTCGTGCTTGAGAAAAAGCTTGTCAAGGACGCGATGAGGACGATGGGACCGGCCAAAGTCGAGGTGGCGTCCCCTGACAAATACCTCAGAAAACATTCAAAAGAGCCCAAACTGTCGGAAAGTGAGTGTATTTCTATAGACGAACATGATCAAAGCTCGGGTGTGCATTTGTGTCTTATATATATATGTATGTATATTCATATGTCTTCTCAGAAGCGCCACAGTCCTCAAAAGGGGTTCGTAACGGCTGCGCCGCGAGGAAACCGGCTGTTCCTGCGAGGACGGACATCCCGCCCATGGGCCTTCACACCAAGAGAGACTTCACGAAGACGACCACGGTCGTGCCGATGAAGCCGCAGCCGACCTGCGTGGACGCCAAGACGGGGCACAAGCAGCGCCTTGAAAATTCCGGACTCGTCCCCAAGTACATCAAGAAAAAGGTGTCTTTTCCTAACGAAAACTACCCCCACAGGAAACACATTCACAAATTTAGCCATAAACACCATGGCAAGTGTATACCTGGTAAAAATCTCCTCTCCTCTATCTGCAGGATTTTGGAGAAGTACCCGATTACCTCCTCCAGCGCAGCAAAGAGAAGCAGCGAGCTCAGGAACAGTACGACGACTACGTGGCGGAGCAAAAGGAGCGGGGAGCCATGAAACACCTGACCGACTCCGAGCGGCACGACGTCCTGCAGGTACTCGAACACATCAGAATTCTCTTCATAATATTAAAAAGCCCCAGAATCCTGATCCCGGTCCCCGTCCCCGTCCCCCCCCTCTCTCTCTGGTTCCACCATCCAGGGCCTGAAGAAGAACTGGGACGCGCTGCACCAGGAGTACCAGGGCCTCTCGTTCGTCATCGACACCCTGTCGAAGAAGTCCCACAAGCTGCGGCTCGAGGAGGCGATGAAGCAGCTGGAGGACGACATCAACCTCATCGAGCGGTTCAAAACCATCTACATACCCAGTCACTAAGACGCAAAGACAAATTGTTTATGTATTCGTATTAATTCTTGCACTTTCGTTAGTCGCTTTGGACATAAAAAAAAGTTTAATTAATGTAATTTAATGTGACAAAAAACTCTTGGAATCCG